>NW_026622639.1:0-272500 GCF_015846415.1 Triplophysa dalaica | reverse complement strand
GGGGATACGTGCATTTATCAGCCCCAAAACCCAACCGGGTCTGACGTCCTCGGGCGGTGGCCCGGTCTCTTTGGTGACTCAAGATAACCTCGGGCCGATCGCGCGCCCTCGCGGCGGCGACGACTCATTCGAATGTCTGACCTATCAACTTTCGATGGTACTCTAGGCGCCTACCATGGTGACCACAGGTGACGGGGAATCGGGGTTCGATTCCGGATAGGGAGCCTGAGAAACGGCTACCACATCCAAGGAAGGCAGCAGGCGCGCAAATCAGCCGGACTTCGAGGAGTCTTGCTTAGACGATTTTGGGGATGTGGTGACGCCGCTGAGCCCGCAGCGAGTTCATCGATCTCTCTCTTGAAAACCCACTTGCCAGAGAGCGGAGTCGGAGATAACTTCAAAGAACCCGTATCGTTAAATGGTCGGTCGAGGCTGAGAGCGATGGCGCGGAATGGAAGTCAGCCCCCGAAGTCTGTAGGCATGCAACTCTGCCGCAGTTTGATCTGCTGGGGCGATCTTTGAGAGGGCTATGTAGTCAAGAAGAAACGCTCTAAGCAACAGGCCTACCGTGATAGTGCCGTGCAGATACAGAGCAAGAGGTCTGGAGGGGCCTAGGTTTCCATCTGCCCTCTTCCTCCTGAACCGCGAGAGGTGACACTCTATGACCGGGACAGGTTGTTCAATAAATAACTGTCTGGATACAGGCGGTTGTGCTTTGGCAGACGCTTCTGTCCAATGATTGTTGGTGGAAACCCATCCCGGATGGTAGGTCGCCCGGTTAAACAAGCTACCATGGAGAAGCGTAGGGGTTGCGCGACTTCATTAGAGCCAGACCCCCTCCGTGCCCCCCCTGGCCAGGGTACACGGTGCTGACGGTGGCCAAGGCGTTAACAACAATGGAATTGACGGACGACTAAGAGAGTGCTCGGTGGTTCTCACGCGCGTTAGGGAGAGTGACATCGCGATGATGGGAACCCAGACTACTCATAACGACCAACCCGGAACAAGTGGTGATGCTCGAGAAGCCGCTGCGACAGTGCAAACTGTCGATGAGTGGGAGGATGACTCTGCCATGGTCATTGCTCCGGCAGCCCAGGTCACAGCAACTGGGCTGGTGATCCGAATGCCTTACGTGGCACACAGGTGCGCACTATGTGGAGTATCGATGGTGACACTGGTACAACTGAGGAGGCATACCAAAGTAGTGCATAGCAGTGTCTTGGTAAGATATATGTCTATCTCGTGCGGGAAAACGGCCCCCAACCATCATGCGATCGCTTTCCACGTCCCTAAATGCAGGGGCCATCAGGTGGCGAGGCCCCCGGGCCCCGTCCAATGTGAAGCTTGCGATGCCAAGTTCGGTACCAAGTGGGGCCTCAGTATCCACGAGATGCATGTCCACCCCGCTGTGCGCAACCGGAAACGGATTGCGTCGCTGATGGCGACACTTGGCCCCATTGGGGAGGCGGTGGAGGCAGGAACTACGCGGGCCTCGTTGGTAGGTGACCCGGACGCTTCGACTAGTTCGAAGCGCATGCGAGTAAATGTCTCTATGGATGGTGGAGTTATGCCACTCGAGCCTGTTGCGAGTTCGCCGGTCCCTCACACAACAACCTCCCGGTCAGAGAGCGGGCTCAAGGTACGTCTCCGAGAGCTCGTTCGCGAAATGATCGATGCGTTGGAGGGCGACGACGCGGACAACATCCCAGTCCTAAAAGCTTGGTTGGAAGGCAGTGACCAGTTACCTGCAATGGTCGAGGCAGCAACTTCCTCACTGCTTCAGGGGTTGACTCCTGAAGCAAGAAATGGCTCAGCACCCTCTCGCCGCAAAAGAGGTCGTGTTCCCCATAGTGTTCTGCGTAGACTGCCTAAGGGCCAGCTTCGGAAGGAAGTCTACAGCAGGTGTCAGCACTTGTATCAAATTGACCCAGCCCGCCTGGCGGGGGAGATCCTGGACGGAGCGGTTCCGATGAGGTGCCAGATCCCCCTGCATTCGGTATTCAGGGCGTACAAGAGCAAGTGGGAAGAAAAAACATTTTTCCGCGGGCTGGTTCATTTCAGGGCGGGGGAACACGCGGACAACGATCTCCTGGCTGGGCTCATTTCGGAAGAGGAGGTGTTGCTCTGCCTTCGACAAGTGTCGAAGAATTCCGCCCCGGGTCCGGATGGTATCGGTAAGCAGGATTTGCTTGAATGGGACCCTGAGGGTGAGGCCCTCACACGTATGTTCAACATGTGGTGGGTCACTGGAATCATTCCTACACGCCTGAAGTGTTGTCGAACGATACTGCTACCCAAATCAGTAGATCCTAGGCTGGCGAGGGAGATCGGAAACTGGAGGCCGATCACCATTGGATCAATGATTTTACGGGTATTCACTAGGATCCTGTCGAAGCGACTGGCTCCGGCCTGTCCGCTCCACCCTAGTCAGAGGGGGTTCCGTCCTACCCCCGGATGTTCTGAAAACATCGAGGTCCTCCGGGGCCTGATCCGTCACTGCAAGACCGAGTGTAGCAGCCCACTCGCAGTGGTGTCGATTGACTTCGCTCAGGCTTTTGACTCGGTTTCCCATGAGCATCTGCTCGCAGCGCTCGGAATGGTTAAGGTGGACCTACACATGGTAGAGATGATCCAGCAACTCTACACGGACAGCGTGTCACGGTCGGAGGTGGTGTCACTCCGAGTATAGCATTGAGGGTAGGTGTAAAGCAAGGTGATTCCTTATCCCCGCTATTTTTTAACCTGGCCATGGATCCTCTCATCAATGAAGTCGAAAGAGGTGGTAACGGGTATCTTTTCGAAGGTCATTCGGTGTCGAGTCTGGCGTTCGCCGATGACCTCGTGCTGGTAAGCGGGTCCTGGACGGGAATGGCAAATCATCTGAAGGTATTGGACTCCTTTTGTCAAGTGACCGGCCTTAAAGTCAATCTGAGGAAATGCTTCGGCTTCCACGTCCGGGCTTGCAAGGGCGCGTACACGATCAATGACTGTCCCCCATGGGTTCTGGGGGGTACGGCCCTGCAACTGTCAGGCCTCGAGGAATCTTTCCGGTACCTCGGGGCCCAATGCAATCCTTGGGTTGGGATTGTTAAGCCGGATCAGGCCAGTATTCTTGACAAGTGGATGAGACGTCTGGCAGCGTCTCCACTTAAACCATCTCAGAAAGTGACACTGCTGAACCGGCACGCGATACCCCGACTCCACTACCTGGCCGATCATGCCGAGCTCGGATTGGCCGCTCTAAACCGCTTGGACGGGATCATTAAGGGTGCCGTGAAGGAATGGTTGCACCTTCCACGGTCAACTTGTGATGGGTTATTATATGCAAGGAACCGGGATGGTGGCCTGGGGATCTGCAAACTCGCCCGACAAGCCCCGGCAAACCAAGCGAGAAGATGGTTATGGTTGTCTATATCCTCAAACGAAGTGGTGAAAGCGTTAGGTACAAGCGACTGGGCGAAGGATCATTTCAGGCAATTGTGGCGGAGGGCAGGGGGGGGCGATGATGAGATTCCACAGTTGGGACTGTGGAATGTGAACGCAAATGGAGACGAGCCCTGCCCGCTGACGCCTGCCTGCCCGTGGCCGTGTGATTGGAGGGCCGATGAATTCAGTAGGTGGACAGAGCTGCCTGTTCAGGGCAGGGGAATTGCCAAATTTAAAGGTTGCCGGGCAAGCAACAATTGGCTGAGAATGCACAAGGGTTTCACCGAGCGCTGCTTCATTGCGGCGCTGCAGGTGAGAGCGAACGTGTACCCCACAGCGGAATCCATAGTCCGAGGAAGGCCCAAGACAACAACAGCCTCATGCAGACTCTGTTCGGCGCGGTTGGAATGGGTTTCTCACATTCTCGGACAGTGTCCCCGAATGCAATCTATAGAGATATATAGGGCACCACAAGATGTGTCGTCTCCTGACGACCGAGGCTGAAGGCCTGGGATGGGAGGTCCGCCGAGAATGGCCGTTCACAGCACGCAGAATACTCACACACTCCAGAGGCCCTTCTGCTGTCTAATAAATCACTTCTCACAGATTCCAGCACACACACACTCAGGCCTTATGGTCTGAGATTTAGATTTTTTTCTGGGTACATTCTACCGACTTTATACCATAAAAGTATCTCACAATTTTTAAAACATATTTGTAATCAACAAAATATATATTATATTTTTTCATTTGACAATGCTCTTGCTTTAATCAAAACGACTTTATTCTTCGGCTGCCATTAAGTCTCATGCGCTCACAGTGAGCCAAACTCACACATACTCTATGCCCTTCAAATCTTTATCTGACTCCTCTCCTATCTTCTACACACTCTTGTTTCTCTTATGTGCTCAAATAGTTTTTCTATTAATCCCAAATGCACACTTTATTTTGCATTTATCTTTTTTTCTCAAATACTTTTATTACCACATGAAACTTTAACACAGACAAAATGCAAAAACTTACACCTAGTCTCGAAACGCACACCTCTTTAAACATCAAGACACCTAACACTCCTTCTCATACATTTTACTGGACAAACATTATACAGCAGTTTTCACTTTTTTGCTTCATGCACTCTCTCTCATTCACTTTGTCAAACACACACATTTGGAGCCTCCTTGCCTCCCACTTTTGCACATACACTCACACCCTCTGTTTCTCACACACACACACAAACAGTCTCACAGGCTGAGTTTTTTTTTTTTTTAATCTTTCTCCCTCACTCCTGGATTTTTCGATCGTCACAATACAATATACAAAAACATTAAAAATATATCACAACGCGTTCATAACCCCAACGTGACCTTTTTCCTAACAGGATTTTTCACGCTACCAAGCGCGCAAACCGCACTTTCAGTGTGACTTGCCCCCAAAGCAAGATTTATATCCTCTTGATATCATCTGCCCCACTGGCAGGAACTTATATACAATTTCTCCGCGTACCTACACTCTTTCATACACACAATCACACACACACTTTTCTTGAGATCTGGATACCCTAAAGACTTGGCAAACTAGTGCAATTTCTAACATTAAATTTTGTTCAATTTAGGATAGGCTTTAAGAGGACAAACGACATTGAGTTTACCTTTAGCTGACCGCACAAAACTTATACTATAAAGCAAATATGCTCACCTGTTTTAGGGCCCTTTTTTGTGCGATCAGCTTGTCTGGTTCACCCGTCACAGCCGTCAGCCTCCTCCCCTCTAACCTGGATCACGTCTCGGGGTCACCAAATATGTCGTGGCGAATCGGCCTTCCATCACAGAAAGAAATCTCAGAGACAAGGGTTCCAGGTGCCAAGAGTTAAAACTTTATTTGCCCGGACAAACAAATTGGGATATTCAGAGTTCATCTGAAGGGATCCAACGAATACATATCTGACTCCATCTTTTATACATTGTTTTCCAGTTGTTATCACAGTTTAAACCAATCATGTGTGCATGACATCGTCTTCTTCCAATCAGGTTTCATATGACATCACTTTTTCATTAGCCCGTCCCTCAGCGCTCATAGTTCCGGCCTAACATATTAGGATTTAATGGTTGTGTGCGCCCCTCAAAAACAAGTGCCTCTTTATCTTGACACTTTCCTGGGGGTTTCGGACGATACATGATTTAACCATGTTTTTATTAAAGATGAGCTCATGGTTTACCGATAATGTGCTACCAGTGTCCTCGGTTGTATGCGATTTAATTAAACTTCTCTACAAAAGTGTGTGGGGAGTTTGTCTTAGTGTTAAAAGACATTTGGTGTGTGTGCAGATGTTCAAGTGTTCAGACTCATAACATTAGCTTTGTTAAAATGAGCTCACTGTTTAGAGATACCAGCGTCCTTGACTCTATGAGACAAACCAAACTTCCTTATTAAAACTTATTTGTGGTGTACGTGCAGCTAAGATAAAATGCTTGTTGTTCATGCAGGTGTTCATGAGCTCATACTTATACACGAGGCCCAATATTGTTTAATAAGAATACATGAAACCTATAACTAACTAAATTTAATATTTTATATAAGAAAACTCAACACTATAATAGAAAAACCACCATATAGGTCCGTATCATCCGGGGCATTGAAGACAGCCGGGCCTTTTGTACAGTGGCCATGAAACCACTATTCTGCCCGTTTCCAATTTACACATACGGTCTACAGATGAAAAGGAAGTGTGGCCATGAAACCACTATTGTGTGCCCATATGCAATTTACCGAGACGGTCTACAGATGACAAGGAAAGTGTGGCAATGAAACCACTTTTGTGCCCATTTGCAATTTACACAGATGACAAGGAAAGCACTATTCTGCTCGGCGTCAGTTTATGCCATAGGTATGTGATAATATTGAAAGAGGTTATAGGTTTCAAATATAGAAATGAGCAAAACTGAACCGAGGACAATTATTTGAATGTAAACTAGAGTTACCTGTTGTATCAAAATTAACCTTGTGATGTAATGTTCTGTGTTTTGTCTAGGCCTCAGCCATTGAGGATGCAGAAAAGGGAATTGCAAGCACTGTCATGGGGATTTACACAATTCGAGGAGACGGTTCTACAAAACCAGATGATGTAGGCATTGTGATCGAGGACATCAAGGTTTTGAGTAATCTAGACTGTGTGATTTTGGCATTCATCATGCTGAACGGTCTAATTTATGAAACATCATTGCAGGGGCCCTTTAAAGATCACAGACATTGTATAGCTAAACATTTTTCAGCTATATCACACATTACAATATGCTGTACACAGTTACCTTTTGGTGTATTTTCTTTTATAATTTATATTTCAGTTTTAATACGGTCCTCATTCAATTGAATTATTTGATACTGCTTAGTTCACCTTGTTTACTAATTCGTTCAGGTAGTTACTTTGTTGTCAAACAGAGAATTCAGTCATTGTATTTTTCAATTTCATTAACAATTTATATTATAATATAATATTAAAGAAACCTACTCTTGTTTTCAGAATTCCTCTTGCAGTGGAAGTGTCTATTAAGCAAATATTGGAAGAACGGTCAGCAAAAATCAACTCAAATCAAAACTGCAAGTTAAAATGAACCGCTCATCTGTGTTGGATGGTGCAATCCCTGGATTTACAACACTCTCATACAATCCAAACAACAGAATGGTCATCAGGTTTTCTGATGATAGAGGGAAGTTTGAAGAAGCCATTGATCTGGGTGGTCCTAGGCGAGAATTTTTCCGGCTACTCCCAGTGGCACTGATGCAGTCATCAATGTTTGAAGGAAAAGAGGGCAGTCTCAACTTGGTACTTGATTCCCAAGGTATACATTTATATTTCTGCTTTTTTAAAACTTGTATTCCAAATTTTATAATGATTATTTTTTTCTGTGAAATCTGCAGTATTTACATGATCTCTAATTTTATATCAGCCTTCAGGGAGGACAGATATTTCACTGCAGGGAGAGCAGTTACAGTCAGTCTTGTACATGGAGGACCAGCACCGGGTTGTTTATCGAAGACCCTCTTTGACAGCTTATTTCAGGGCCCCGACACGTGCAAACTTGTTTTGGACGATGTAGCGGATTGTGAGCTTTATAATAAAATCATAAAGGTTTGCTTACAAACTACAGTATAAAAGTCATATTTCCTTATACAATCATGCTTTATCAGATTTAGTTAAAATTGTGTTTGTTAATAAATACAAAGCTTACTATAGCAATATTACTATATTAATGGAAAACATTTCTGAAACATTTCCTAACTTTTACTTGAAATGGATGTGTCATTTATTACCGTGTAGGTTTCCGAAGCCACAACTCTAGAAGAGCTACAACACTCAACAGAGCCCATCATGGACTATCTCGCCAACGCAGGTAGTCTTAGGCCATTAAAAAGCATTTCCGACAGGGACAGGCTGGTTGAAGACATAATGATGTTTCAGGTTGTGAATCGAGTTCGTGGACCATTTGAAAGGTTTGTTAGAACGTCAAAAATATACCTAGCCCATTGGATTAAAATTTATAAACAAAAGTTTAATCCTAATGAAATGCAAGAAGTTCTATTAATCCACTGGTTCTCAACCGGTGGGGCGCGCCCCCCCGGACACTCTCCCGGGGGGGCGCGAGTAGACTACAGGATGGGAGAGAAAAAAAAAACTGAAAAAATATTTTTTTTAACATTTTTTTTATCACTAAACTACTTTCATAAAAAGTTATAGTTGTGTATATACATAACTCCTGAATAAAAATTAAAATGTGTTTGGACTGATTTAAAAAAAAAGAGTTTTGAACAAATTTGATTGGTTTGTGGATAGTGAGCGCAAATGCAGGTGAAAAGCGGTTTTATTAAGCGAGTCATTGAGTCGTTCATTCAAACGATTCGTTCAAACGGCCGATTCATCAAGAATGAGACAGATGTTTGTGCATGGGTCATTGAATCCATGACTCAATCGATTCGTTCAAAACACTGAATCATTCAAAACAAGATTGATTGTTGCTGTGAGATGCGCTATGCTGTGATCTTTGTTTGGATTCATCGGATCTATTTTCGCTGCTAAAATAGACCAAAACAGTCATTATTTCGTCAAAAATGTAAGTGACTTACTATTAATAACTTGTTTGTTGAACTGTCATATGAAATCAATGTCACATTTTCAATCGTGAGGTGATGGTAAATTAAGTGACGGTCAATTGTCAGCTCTCTTGGTCGTCAGGTCGTGTGATGCATGTTGCTGAACTGCATTCAAAAGTTATAAATATAAAATCACCACATTTAACTGCACTATGTCAATTTAGTTTATTTGTGTGTGCTGCGCTCATAGACTTTAGAAAACGGCGCTCATTTGTTTGATTTCTCCTCGAGAAGCTGCGCAAGCCTCAAAAGTCCGAAACTGTCTTATTCGTTTTTTCATATTCGTCATTTGGTGGCTCTCAATTGTCAAAAACAACCCTCAAAATAATTGCTACGGATGCGAAAAATGCAGAAAATTGAACCATCAGAATTAATTTTTATGACGGGCGGAAGTTTCAGAGATTGCAAACATATAAAACCTGAGGTCCTATTTAGTTATATATATATAGCCTATATATATATATAAAACGAATAAACTAGTCAGAATATAGACTACAGCTAAAGCTTTCCTTTAGTTTTTGTGAAATACACGCAGCCACGCACACAAAAAAACATTTTTAAATACATTTATGTTGTTAATAAATAAAAAACACTAAATTGTTGTAACAGCAATATCTCCAAGTTTTGTTTTTCACTGTAAAAATGTAATGATTTGCCAATGCAAAGAGAGTACCGCCACCTTTTCCCCCACTTCAAGCACTGCTTATAACACAAACAAATCATCCTCCTGGCGACTTGTTTTTGTCAATGTGACAAATCCAGCGAATTTTACTGTTGTTTTTGGAGACTTTTGTGGTGTTTGGAGACTCGAAAGCACGAGTCACTCTGCAGTTAGGCCTACTGTTCACAACGAGCAGTGGGTGCTGCCGTTAGCCCCTCTCCCGTCCAAAAGCACTTCAAGGCGGTCAGACTCTCAGTAGCCTCACGCAGCACTCAGAGCAGAGAGGAGACACACACCCCTCCGCGTCCAGGCTGCAAATGAATCGCGCATGCGCATGGCCGCCGCTGTTCCCGCCCTAGCTTGCAGAGCGGGTTGTAAATGTAAATGTTCACTCACTCAAAATACAAAAATAAATAACTGCGATTTAAATTGACTCAAGACATAGCTCTCCATTCACTCTAGTCTAGTCTCTTGCCAAGTTCACTTGTGCCAGCTCTCGCTAGTCTGTTATCAATCTCGATTTACATAGGCCTTTACTACAAAACCCCAACAGTCTTTTTAAAGACTAAACCCACAAACATTTTTGTTAAAGATTAGATCAAATCTCAGCCCTTGCCAGTATTTTTTTTTAACTGCTAGGCAGTAGCTACACTTAGCTAAAACAACCCACACGACTAAGACACACACACACACACTACAATCTTTAAGTATTCAAATAAAATCTGAATTGTCTGCAAAATAATTATTTTGTTCGTTTAATTAAAGATCGTCCCTAAGTCCCGATTGATTAGCCCCTGATACGTCTCTCAACACAGCCACACACACAGTTACATATTGCCTAAACTTTATTTAAAACACATAACAAAAATGGAGAAATTTCTTGTGCGGACCAACAAGCCAACCGACGCACCACCAGCTGCAAAAAAGCTTAGAAGGTACGATGAAGCATACCTGCAGTTTGGGTTTACAGTTACGGCTGATCTGAGACCTCAGTGTGTCGTGTGTGCCGAGGTGCTGGCAAACGACAGTATGAAGCCCTGCAAATTAAAAAGGCACCTCGAAACAAAGCATCCTGGCATTAAAAATAAGCCAGCTGAATATTTTAAAAGAAAGCTTGATGGCCTCCATCAGCAACAGGCAACCATTTCAGTGCACAGCACTGTGTCTAAACAGTGTTTGGAGGCATCGTATGTAGTGGCCAAAAGAATCGGTAAACTGGGTAAACCGCATACAATCGCAGAGACTCTCATTTTGCCGGCAGCGCAAGACATGTGCAGAATAATGATAGGCGATAGTGCAGCAGCCAAACTCGGTGCAGTACCACTGTCCAATGACACAGTCGCTAGGAGAATTGTAGACATGTCCAATGATATCAGAGAGCAACTGATCGAGTTTGTAAAAAAGAGTCCTTACTACGCGCTGCAGCTGGACGAATCCACTGATATTGCTGGGCAGGCACAGCTCCTCACCTATGTCAGGTATCTACGGGACAAGGCGATTGAGGAGGATGTACTGTTTTGCCGGCCTCTTCAGTTGCACACTACAGGAGAAGCCATTTTCAATGTCCTTAATATTTTTATCCTTGAAAATGGTTTGGCTTGGGACCGATGCGTTGGCCTATGCACGGATGGTGCGCAGGCAATGACGGGGCGTGAGCGTGGCCTAGCTGCTCGAGTTCAGCAAGTAGCTCCACTTGTGAAATGGACACATTGCATGGTCCATCGCGAAGCACTAGCTGCTAAAAAAATGCCGGTTCTTTTTGACTCCGTGCTGAACCAATCCGTGAAAATGATAAATCTTATCAAATCACGGCCGTTAAACTCTCGCTTGTTTGGGGTCCTCTGCCAGGAGATGGGGTCAGGGCACGAACAGCTGCTTCTGCACACTGAAGTTCGCTGGCTCTCCAGGGGGCGGGTGCTACAGCGGTTGTATGAGCTTCGAGAGGAGGTGAAGTGGTTTTTGACAGAAATCAAATCAGATCTGGCGAAGCATCTGGATGACACTATGTGGCTTGCGTCTCTGTCCTATTTGGTCGATATATTTGACCGCTTGAATGGCCTCAACCTGTCTTTGCAAGGCCGCGGAACTCATATTTTGATCCTTGCAGACAAAGTGCACGCCTTCACACAAAAACTAGACCTCTGGCATGGCCGCATCAGTCAAGGGAACTGCGACATGTTTCCCAGCCTTGCAGACTTTATCAATGATGCAGGCACGTCACACGATTTCTCATCCCTATTTCAATCAGCGTCTGAGCACCTGTCAGCAATGAGAAAACAATTTGCGACGTACTTTAAAGAGGATTATCGCTCTTTTGCGTGGGTTCGAGATCCGTTTGTGTGCACAGCAAACGAGCTATCAATTGATATGCAGGAACAGCTTATTGAGCTGAAGAGTGACAGTAGACTGAAGGAACTCTTTAACTCCTGCCCTCTTTCGTCATTCTGGGCAGCATTGATGCAGGAATATCCTGAACTCTGTGACGTCGCTATGAAGATTCTCCTTCCTTTCGCGTCGACATATCTGTGTGAGGCAGGATTCTCAAAAATGACTGCACTCAAAACGAAATACCGCAATCGTGCACAAATCGAGGATGATCTGAGACTATGTTTATCAAACATTGAGCCAAGAATTGGGGATCTTTGCAAGGCAAAGCAGGCTCAGGTCTCGCATTAACATCACGTACCTGCAAGCTTCTGTTACAAAATGCAGATGATACCTACTATTAGGCCTAGTAATAATAACCATAATAAAGCATACATTAATATCAGAGGTCTGGTGCAAATTCCCAATTATAGCAATAGCCTAGTAATGATAATAGGCCTATACTGATGATAATAATAATAATAACAACAACAACAACAATAAAGCATTTAACCTCATATAATTATATAGCAATAGCCTAGTAATGATGATAGGTGTCATGCTGGAAGGATGAGGTGAGACCCAATTGCGGTGAGAACAGAGGTTTTATTATGACAGAGGACACCAGAGTAATATAGAAGAGACCGCCAAGCGACAGTGTCTGCAGCCTGGGAGGATGTCACACCCGGAGGTCCCGGGATCTAGACGGCGGCTGAGACGGAGCACTCGAAGCAGGTCTCACGATAGGTAGGGTAGCACACAGGAGTTCTTGGCAGGTGTGGCTCGACTGGGTCCCGTAAACAGGAGGCGGAGCTTCTAGGAGAAGTCGCCGTGGGTAGAACTGGAGCGCCGGTGGAGAGCTGGAGATAGCGGAATATAACCCAAAAAATAACAGGAAACCAAAACAAACTAGATAACTGAACTGACAAGGCTAGAAAGAAAAAGACTAGAATATGGTAAGAGCAATATGCTAGAAATAGATAACTGGACAGGACAAGACAAGAAGTCAGCGCTAGGCAGTAAGCAAACACATACAACGGACTGACAAGGAACAGCGAAAACACGAGGGAATAAATAGGGAAACCTATCACAGTACAGATAAGCAACAGCTGCGCAGTGCAACTCATAAGCGCGACGCGCTGGCGAAACTCGCTACAGGTGTAAGGGTGATTAGAGATGAGTGGGGGAATACCAGTGAGGGAGACATGAGGGCGGGGCTGGTGATGCGGACACCGAACACGTGGCAAAGTGTCAAGCAACTCCCCACGTGTTCGACAAGAAACAAAACAATGCCACACAGGTAGAAAACGGACACAACAGACCCAGAGTCATGACAGTACCCCCCCCACCAGCGGCGCCACCGGGCGCCTAGGGGGGAGGCTCACCTCGTCGCCGGTGGAAGTCCACGATCAGCGTGCGGTCAAGGATGTCGCGAGACGGCACCCAACTCCTCTCCTCTGCGCCATAGCCTTTCCAGTCCACTAAGTATTGGTAGCCCCTGCCGCGACGGCGCACGTCGAGCAGTTTCCTGACCGTGTAGGTCGGGGATCCGTCCACCAGGCGAGGAGGAGGAGGTGGAGAGCGAGAACCAGAAGGATTCAGGTGGGACGTGAAAACAGGTTTCACCCTGGATACATGAAAAACGGGGTGAACTCGACTAAAATTAGGTGGGAGTTTGAGCCGGACGGCCACCGGATTGACCACCTTGGTGATCCGAAATGGGCCGATGAACTTGGGAGCCAACTTGCGAGAAGGCACCCGGAGAGGCAAGTCCATGGTGGAGAGCCACACTCGCTGACCACACACGTAGGTAGGATGGGAAGTCCGGTGCCGATCAGCTGCGGTCTTGTTTCGAAGAGCGGATTGGGCCAGAATCCTCCTAGCTTTCCTCCATGTGCGTTGGCAGCGTTGGACGAAAGCCAGGGCCGAAGGGACCGAGGAGTCGAGTTCCTGGGAAGAAAACAGAGGGGGTTGGTAACCCAGAGAGCACTCAAAGGGCGACATACCTGAAGAGGACACGGGCTGGGAGTTGTGGGCATACTCAATCCAGGTAAGCTGTTGGCTCCAGGAACCAGGGCAGTGCGAGATCAGGCAGCGGAGTCTCCAACCGAGATCCTGGTTGGCGCGCTCACATTGTCCGTTGGTCTGTGGATGAAAACCGGAAGAGAGGCTAGCAGTGGCACCAATTTGCTTGCAGAATTCTTTCCAGAACCGGGAAGTAAACTGAGGACCCCTGTCGGATATCACGTCAACAGGTAACCCATGGAGACGGAAGACGTGATCCACCATCAGTTGAGCGGTCTCCCGGGCGGAGGGAAGCTTGGGTAGGGGAATGAAATGGACTGCTTTGGAGAAGCGGTCCACCACTGTCAACACGACGGTGTTACCACCAGAGAGGGGGAGACCAGTCACAAAGTCCAAGGCGATGTGGGACCAGGGGCGGGAGGGAATGGGCAGACCAGCCGGAGGGCGATGAGAAGGTTTGTTCTGAGCACAGACTGAGCACGCCAACACGAACTGCCCGACGTCTTTGGCCAGTGATGGCCACCAATACCTCTGACGCACCGTAGCCAGGGTACCCCGATTGCCTGGATGGTTGACGAACCTGGAGGAATGGCTCCACTGAAGGACTTCAGGGCGCAGCGCAACCGGCACGAACAAGCGATCAGGCGGGCACCCCCGTGGGACCTGTACCCCCCGTCCGGCCTCCTCTACTCGTCGCTCAATTCCCCAGGTGAGGGCCCCGACTACCCTCCCCTTGGAGAGGATGGTTTCCGTTGCAGGCTCCCTCCCGGGTGTCTCGAACAGGCGAGAGAGGGCATCAGGTTTGACGTTCTTAGAGCCGGGCCGGTACGAGAGGGTGAAGGCGAACCGATCGAAGAACAGGGCCCACCGAGCCTGTCGTGAGTTTAACCTCTTGGCTGAACGGATATACTCAAGATTCTTGTGGTCCGTCCAGAACAAGAAGGGCTGCGCTGACCCCTCCAACCAGTGGCGCCACTCCCCCAGGGCCAGTCGAACCGCCAACAGCTCCCTGTTACCGATATCGTAGTTCCGTTCTGCAGGGCTCAGGCGGCGGGAGAAGTACGAGCATGGATGTACCTTCCCGTCATTAGCCGTACGCTGGGACAGGACCCCACCTACCCCGACATCGGACGCGTCTACCTCCACAATGAATTGGCGTTCCGGATCTGGAAGACAGAGGACAGGTGCAGAGACAAACCGGGACTTAAGATTGTCAAAGGCTACCTGTGCTTGTGGGTTCCACTTGAACGGGACTTTAGGGGAGGTAAGCGCGGTGAGCGGTACGGCCACCTGGCTGAAACCCCGGATGAATCGCCGGTAGAAGTTGGCGAACCCCAGGAACCGCTGCAGGGCCTTACGGGAGTCAGGAACAGGCCACTCAGCGACGGCCCTGATCTTAACTAGATCAGGTTCAATGCCTCTAGGAGAGATTATGTAACCAAGGAACGAAACGGAATCGGCGTGGAATTCGCACTTCTCCGCCTTGACAAAAAGTTGATTCTCGAGAAGACGCTGGAGGACCTGACGAACGTGCTGGGTGTGTACCTGGAGAGAGGGGGAGAATATCAAAATATCATCCAAGTACACAAAAGCAAAACGATTGATCATGTCACCCAACACGCCGTTGACAAGGCCCTGGAAAACAGCCGGAGCATTGGTCAGGCCAAAAGGAAGAACCAAATACTCGTAATGTCCCGATGGTGTATTGAAGGCCGTCTTCCACTCGTCCCCCTCACGGATACGGACAAGGTGGTAGGCATTGCGGAGGTCTAGTTTAGTAAAGACCTTGGCTCCCTGCAACAATTCAAAAGCAGTTGACATGAGTGGTAAGGGGTACTTATTTTTAACCGTAATCTCATTCAACCCTCGATAGTCGATACAAGGACGTAGGGAGCCATCCTTCTTCTTGACAGAGAAGAAGCCTGCCCCGGCCGGTGAGGAGGAATGACGGATGAGCCCAGACTGAAGTGATTCGTGAACATACTTATCCATGGCCTCTCTTTCAGGACCGGAAAGGGAATAGAGTCGACCTCTAGGCGGAGAAGTGCCTGGTAGAAGGTCAATGGCGCAGTCGTAGGGGCGATGAGGAGGCAGAGAGGAGGCGCGCGCCTTGCTGAAGACCGAGCGAAGATCGTGGTACTCCTCCGGGACTCCGGAAATGTCGGACGCCTTAACCTGCGAAACAGGAGAGACAGAGACAGGAGACAGGGCAGGACCAAGACATGATGCATGACAAGACGGGCTCCAGGCCAGGATAGAATTGCTAGCCCAATCCACGTGAGGATTGTGCTGTGACAGCCATGGGTGCCCCAAAGTGATTGGTATCTTGGGAGATTCCAGGATGTACAGCTCAATCGTCTCACAATGGTTACCAGAAAGGAAAAGTCTTACGTGGGGAGTGATGTGAGTGATAGTGGCAAAGGACGGTCCCGCCAGCGTCCAGACCGGAATGGGTTGAGGCAACGACAGAAGAGGGATCCCCCATCGGCGAGCTGTAGAGGCATCGAGGAAGTTGCCCTCTGCTCCTGAATCCAGGAGGGCCTGTCCGTTGTGGTCCTGGCCCCCGAAAGAGAGATGGAAGTCCAAGACGGTGCGTGAGGTCGGGGAGGAAATAGGGATGGCGCCCACACGGATTCCCCGAACTACGGGTGGGCGCGTGCTTTTACCGGACACTGGATGGCTTGATGTCCCGGACCTCCACAGTACAAACATAACCCACGCATGATTCGGTGCTCCCTCTGCTCAGGAGTGAGGCGGGTTCGCCCAAGCTGCATGGGTTCGGGTTCCATAGAAGGAGTCGATGCAGTCTGTGGCAGTGGCAATGGGGTGTCACGGAGACGCCAAGAGGGTGGCGAGTGTTGTCTGAGACGACGGCGCTTGAGTCGGTTCTCCACTCGTAGGCACAGGTTGGTAAGATCCTCTAAATTCTCAGGAAGGTCAAGAGTGGCGATCTCGTCTGCGATCGAGGAATGGAGTCCCTCCATAAATCGAGCCCGCAGAGCAGGAGCATTCCAGCCACAGGCTGCCGCCAAGGTCTGGAACCGGATTGAATAGTTAGTGATCGACGATCTCCCCTGGGTAAGACGAGAGAGTTGGGACGCCGCCTCATCCCCTTGGGCAGATCGGTCGAAGAGACGAGTCATCTCGGTCTTAAAGGCCTCAAAGGATGAGCAGCAAGGAGCACCAGCCTCCCAGACGGCAACTCCCCAGTCGCGGGCCTGTCCGGTGAGGAGATTCAAAACGAACGCTATCTTGGTGTCCTCCTGGGCATAGCGGCGGTTCTGCATGGTGAATACGAGTCCGCACTGGGCCAGGAAAGGACGGCAGGCGTTCGGCGTCCCGTCATAGAGGGGAGGAAGATGGGTATGTGGCTCTGATTCCGAGGTTCTGAGAAGAGAAGGGGTGGTTGGCACTTGACCGGCAATGGTCCCCTGGATCTCGTGCAGGGCGGTGCGCAGTTCTGTCAACTGACCAGACAAGAATTCCATCCCCTGGGTAGCGGCAGTTAGGCGTGTAGCTTGTTGACCTAATAAGGCCCCCTGTTGCCGGATGGCCATCCGGACGGGATCCTCTTCCGCTGGGTCTCGGGTTTGGTCAGTCCGTTCTGTCATGCTGGAAGGATGAGGTGAGACCCAATTGCGGTGAGAACAGAGGTTTTATTATGACAGAGGACACCAGAGTAATATAGAAGAGACCGCCAAGCGACAGTGTCTGCAGCCTGGGAGGATGTCACACCCGGAGGTCCCGGGATCTAGACGGCGGCTGAGACGGAGCACTCGAAGCAGGTCTCACGATAGGTAGGGTAGCACACAGGAGTTCTTGGCAGGTGTGGCTCGACTGGGTCCCGTAAACAGGAGGCGGAGCTTCTAGGAGAAGTCGCCGTGGGTAGAACTGGAGCGCCGGTGGAGAGCTGGAGATAGCGGAATATAACCCAAAAAATAACAGGAAACCAAAACAAACTAGATAACTGAACTGACAAGGCTAGAAAGAAAAAGACTAGAATATGGTAAGAGCAATATGCTAGAAATAGATAACTGGACAGGACAAGACAAGAAGTCAGCGCTAGGCAGTAAGCAAACACATACAACGGACTGACAAGGAACAGCGAAAACACGAGGGAATAAATAGGGAAACCTATCACAGTACAGATAAGCAACAGCTGCGCAGTGCAACTCATAAGCGCGACGCGGACACCGAACACGTGGCAAAGTGTCAAGCAACTCCCCACGTGTTCGACAAGAAACAAAACAATGCCACACAGGTAGAAAACGGACACAACAGACCCAGAGTCATGACAGATAGGCGTACTACTACTCATAATAATAATAATAATGTCTGCAAGCTCACATTAGAAGTCTGGTTCTACTGCCAATTATAACAATAGCCTAGTAATGATAATAGGCCTACCTACAGCTACTGATGATAATAATAATAATAATGTGGGCCTAAAGATAATAGCCGGCCGGCCATCCATCCTTCCATCCATCCAAGGTTGTGTGGTGTGGTGTGGGGGGGCGCTGGGGCCCCAACTGCAATGAAGCAGCTTTGGGGGGCCCAGCTTGCAAAAGGTTGAGAACCCCTGCCATAGAGACACGTTGCTTGTATAAACTGAGACAGGACAGTGCTGGAACAGTCGCCAGTGTTGCAGTTTAGATATGTGATGACCCGTGAATTTCCATCAATGGCGCCGTGAATAACAAATCCCCATCTAATAGGTGAACAAAAATAAGCGTAAGTTAATTGTTAAAAATAAAGTATTCTTGAGCACTAATTCATATTTCAAAATGAGCAATTGATGAATATAGGCATGCTCTAATCAAGAAATTATGCAGTGCTTGTTTAACAACCACAATATCCTGTACAGAGTATTATAGTAAGAACAGCCAACTTAAATTTTAATATCACTTGGTTTTTAAAATATACATATCAATGTATTAGTAGTTAACTTGGGTTTGCACTTAGTTTATAACAACTAACCAGTCTGTGTACTTATTTATATTGGTTAATGTATTAATTTACAAAATAAATAAACATTTGGACAGTCACAATAGTGTAACATGTAAACCGTAAACTCACCTAACCTTCCAAATGATCATATGCAGGTGATAATGCAGGTTCCAGCTAAACGCCTTATCATACCATATAATGGTGCATTAGCAGAACTAAAGGGCTACCACAACTATTCTTAAACTAACCTTATGAGGCGCATATTTCCATCAATGTGTCAAAGACTGTTGGGGTAGGGCACATGATACGGAGTCTGAAAAAACGAAAATAACAGATTTCATAGTGAGCCCACCAAGGTTTACCTCATTCCCAGAATTTGGAAACTATACATGGAGTCGTCTTACTACATTTTCAAGCTCCTCCTCACCCACTGCTGCCATTCTTCTCCTGATGGGTACACCAAGCAGGTTTGATCTCTTGTACAGAAATGACGCAGAGCAACCCAACATTCTGTCACACGTTATGTTAATGGCTGGTCCACCTCGTCTACCTGAAATTGAAAATCAACGAACTTATTTGTCTTGCTGAATTGTAGCTCCTAATAATAACCAACAAATCATAAGAAAAACAGAATTTATCATATGTATAATTAGACAATGTACTACTGAAAACAATATCAACAACAGAGAATATTGGGCTCTTGGAGTCCCCCTTTGTATTTTTTTTAAAGGTGAAGTGTGATAAAAAATATAGACCGTAAGGCTTCGAATTAATTTCTATTTAAAGTTACTGATGAACTTGATGTGTGTAACACTTTTGGCTTTTTCTCATTTCAAATAAATTGTAGATCTCTTCAGGCTTTTATTCTATTGTGATAAAACAACATTATATAGACCCACAGCTACATATAACATTGAAAGGCACATTTAATTTGGATGTTATATGTAAATAGATCAGTAAGTTACTGCAATTAAATCAAAACCATTTAAAAAGCCTAAAACTCACCTGAGCTATTTCGAGAGACAGAGAAAACACCAGTTCCCTCAACCCTTGAATGCGAGGACACCATTGTTCGAAGATCGTCAAGACTTTTGTCAAGTTCTTCAAAAGTCTCTGGAGATAGTAAATGTGCAATACGCCGTGCGTTTATTAAGCAGTGATCAATCGCATGAAGTTCCCGCTCCTTACAAGTTCCCTGGCATTGAGCTATTTCAATATTTTGACATTTTCTTGCTATTTTCTCAAGAATTGTAGCCGCCATGCTTCCTAAAGTCAGTATTAGTCTTCACTCTCATGCCAGTAACGTCATAGAAAACTGTTGTTAGCCATTAGCAGTGCACTGCACTAGCATTAGGTAGGGACTGAGC
This sequence comes from Triplophysa dalaica, assembly GCF_015846415.1. Classification (NCBI taxonomy): domain Eukaryota; kingdom Metazoa; phylum Chordata; class Actinopteri; order Cypriniformes; family Nemacheilidae; genus Triplophysa; species Triplophysa dalaica. Next base: position 252,565 of record NW_026622639.1, on the reverse strand, counting down.
GCTCTGGTGTAGGGGAGTAGCTGAGCAAATTAAGTATCACCTCACACAACAGCAGATTTGACTAGGAGCAGACACAATTCAGATATCTGTAAATATAATTGTGACTAGTCGAAACTGAATTCGAGATATCTTTAAATACTTTGCGTATGTGTGACGCGTTCATTTTAGATATCTACAACGTCAGTACAGATATCTCAAATAGAGTTTTGACTAGTGATGGACTTTTATGTCCTGCGTGGTCAAAAATTGAAGAGAAAGGCAGCTCAAATAACTCTAACAAATGTTGAAGTTTATTGATCAGAAACAGCGCGCCGGGCTTCCTCAGACTACAGAGAGAGTCAGCCCCGCCTCAGTGGTTTACAACAATTTTATATGTGTATGTGTGGGTGTGTCTTCAAGCTTGCTTCGGACAGTGGCCAACCCCTGAGCGCCTTGACCTCTGCTACTTTCTTTGTGTCCAATGGAGTGATGCTTCATCTCATATTTTCGTAGACTACGTCCTTCTTCTTTTACTATCTGCAACACAAAATACTTCCCCCACCTGCCTCCACATAAACTTAGGACCCCGCACTATTAGGGTATGTGTGTTTGGATGTGCAGCACACATCTCTTATCTTCTCCCCTGCATGGAATGCTGCCCACACATACTCAACCCCCACATCCTGTTGAAAATACCTCTTTGCCCTCTAATATTCTCTCTTAACTCTGAGGCCCTACTCAACACAGTAAAATAATGTAATGTTATATAAGGTAAGCAGTAATAAGTAATAATCATATAAAAACACACACAGAAAATGTAATTGATATAAACCCTTAGATAAAACATATAGAACGCAGATAAAATATATAAAACCCTTCACTAGTCAAAACATATTTACAGATATCTCGAATCAGATTTCTTACTAGTGCAATTATAATTGCAGATATCTCTAATTATCAATGTGACTAGTCAAATTATAATTATGACTCGTCGAAATACAATTGTAACTATGTATGTTAGTTTAAAGAAGAAGGTTTTAAAGCGTAAAATTTATTGTCACCTGAGTTATAGCTTCAGCATTTTAAAACGAGACTGGTTGGACGGGGCCTGTGTCTGAAGCGGCAGCTTATTCAGAAACTTTGACATTTCGTCCATGTGTTGCATCAGTATGGAGTGTGTTAAAATATTAAGTAGTAGAGTTGAGCCGGATACTCGGCTGAAACGAGTATCCGGTACGGATAAAGCACTTTTGCCGAGTACGAGTATCATACGAGTAATACAAGTCAATATCTGTGCTCGGATTGAATAAAAATCCTCATTGGGTAGCTGACTGTGTCTGCGTTCTGTGATAGTCACAGCGCCCCTCCTCTACACACATACAGATGTATTGTGTTGCTGACTGTGTCTGCGTTCTGTGATAGTCACAGCGCCCCTCCTCTACACACATACAGATGTATTGTGTTGCTGACTGTGTTCGCAGCTCTCTCTCTCCGTCTCTCCCTCAGTCACTCAGGTTCGCGGGTCTTTTCCGTTAACATTTAGGGTTTCTTCAGCTTCAGGTTTGCTTTTTATTTCGGTTTGTAGTACTTACTTATTAACCAGTAGAGTTTGGTAAACGTGGGGTTTGTTCAGACGTGGTGCTTGGTACAACGCGACTCGCGTTGCGTCCCTGCCTGTCTTTTTTAAACCGTCAGCTGGCTCTAACCAGTTTTTAATTAAAAGTTAAAAAAATAAAGTTATTTTATTTTTATTATTGAGATGAAAACTCTTGTTCATTACATTTTACTTCATAATTGCAACCGCATTTGTTGTATTCATTGTTGCAAAACTTATTCTGTATTAAGTTTGTTTGTCATCGTGATCAAAACCATTGATCTGAAGCTCAATGCTGATGCTGTCATGTAGATATTTTTCTAATCAGCATTAAATATAACAATTTACGATCAACCCATATCGGTTAAAGCCCCGCCCATCTCAAGACAACCCGACCCAATTTCCGGGTTAAATCCCGCCCACTTCCTGGTTAGGCCCCGCCCAGTCCGAGTACAGATACGGATACAGATAATTCATATGGTTAACAGATACAGATACAGATAATGCTGTACTCGCTCATCCCTATTAAGTAGGACATTTATAGAACGTCAACGAATTGTCGGAATAGCAAACCCAGGCGCTTATGCGAAAGGCTATATATTTACGAGGCACCAAGTTCAGACACTGCAGAAATTCGGCGTCATCTATTTTTTTTCCGCAAGATGTTAATTAACTTTTTAATATAATTTTTGATTTCTCCTTTTCACACATTAGTTTTAAAAACATTTCTCAACTCCCTTCTTTTAGTGAAATAAGCAGACAGATCAAATAGGATTGAAGAAAACAGGAAACGTTTATTGAACACTTTTGCAATAAAAACAAATTAATAAGGTAAACGAAAACACATCGGCTGTTCACACGAACCGATGTGACGGACCGTTGAATGACCCTTCTTCAGGCCACCGGACCAGCAGCCGACGTGCCGCCTTGCTCTGCCTGGCCTTCCTCTGCCGGCTGCGCTTCCTGTGTCTCGTTAGTGTCCCACAGCTCTCCCGTGCCTGAACCGCCACTCTTGTCTGAAGGACGGATGGATACGAGAAAGCCGTTGACGCTCACTTTCAAGTCAAACGGCGCAGACTGGAGAAAGTGATCCTCGATAGCTTCGGCACCAGTAAAGATATCGCCGAGTCCGGCGCGACGCAGGTACGTGGACAGTGCAGAGCTTGTCAGCGTCACACTGTGTTCGTCATCGTCAGTCGACAAGATGGCCTTTCCCGCAAAAGACGTGGAAAACGACAAGCCCCCTGCTTGAGCCTGCACCTGTGCGTCTCGGACTTCTCCACGAACTGCCTCTGTTTGAACCGGTACTTCCACACAATCTTTACGGTGGCGCTGAAAAGTTCCTTCGAGGTGTCATTCTGCTCTCCTTCCTCCGAGACGTCCAAGTCCTCAATGGTGCTCGATGGACCGGTGCACAGGCCCTGAAAGCGTACGACAAGTCTTTCTCCACCTGGTTGACGAATCTGTCGCATAGCTTCACCTTGACCTTGCCTGTCCCGTCGGAGATCCTAACCTCTCTTAGCTCGCAGTTGGCCTGGTTGACCTGTACCACTCTGCTGCCAGCGGAGTGGTACAGAAGGAACAGCAGGGGATGTAAAACTGCCTGGGGCACAAAACTGCATGCTCCTGGTCTGCAGACTCCCCATATAGTCTCAGGGTGTGGACAAGAGAATTGGTCCGTTTGTTTTGATTCTTCTGTATTTCTTAGTTTCCTCCAGATGTTCTTCATCCACTCAAGATTTGCAGTTCATTTTCCTGCAGCTGCCAGTGAATGTTTTTGTCTGTTTGTGCATATACCCTTCCTTCATGTGGCTGGAAGAATCTCTGCTAAGTGCGATTGTTGACTTGTCTGGCAACACGTCCAGCGATGTCAGAGATGTAAACTGTGGGAGCATATTTAAAACTGAAGAGGGCATCCCCGTGGTCCGTGCAGATTCCTGTCACTGGTCTGTGTAATAATATCACTATGTGACTGTTCAAAATGCTGTTGGATGTCATTCGGACAAACAATTTTCTCCTCAATGTCTTCAATTTCTTCTTTTGTGGTCTCCACTGCATTTTGTAGCAGCTGGGGATGCTCATGTAAAAGCCACTACATACAAAGGTATCAATGGACACAACCTATTATGTGTTTTGTTCCTCTGCACCTGCAGTGCCATTTTCCAGCTGTAATGTCAAATGTGCAGATAGTTCGTCCGAACCTGCACCAATTGTCCTGTTGGCCTGTATACACAGAGTAGTATAAGTAGCACTCAGGCCATGTTCAGGGTTTCGTATTATTGAATACTGACACTTGATCGAGGCATTTCGGCCCAAATTATATGATTTTTGCATGAAATCTAAAGTTTTCTAGGCAATGTTTTATTCATTTTGACTAGTCGACTTAACGACCATGGAAGTAAACGATGACACAATTACTTAGCTAATCTAAAACTAAACAGAATCTTTTAAATGTCACTATATAAAAGCAACAGAAAACATGAATATAACAAGAAATATTGTCTTACCATGAGATGATTATACCTTGATGCAGATTTGCTCCTTCCTGTTGTACTAGTGACGAACGTGTGTGGAAAGGCGGGAAGTTGTGTGTTAATCGGTTATGGCTTGAAGGACTTATCTCACAAGGTTTTAGGTTTAAGGGGGAAAGCAGCACCCATAAGGCAAGATTTCGCAGCCTTTGCTTGTATCCCTTCTATCCAACTGTGTTAATTTATGGAGGCCTTTTAGGGACATGGTGGTGGAAAAAAATGAAAGGGAAGAGAAATATTTTTTAAAGCTTTTGCGTTATCTCCCAAAATCTTTGCGTTCCGAGAAACATTGCGTTATCTCGCAAAACTTTTGCGTTCCCTCCCGTCAAACCATTTGAATTCGAACAAACACTTCATGTTTAATGTCCTGCTGGCTGAGTTTGATACTAGCTCCGCAAACATTGGTTTATATACGCAGATTCCCGGACTAATAACTAGTGAATAAACCGTTATTATAACACAAATGACACCTCATTCAAATTTTCAACAAATCGAGCCTCATGCGGGAAGGGCAAAACTCGGAGATCATTAGGCTAATAAAAATAGTAATTAACTTCAGTGCTACATAATGTAGTATAACTAAAACAAGTTTAGATTCAGCAGGAGGCCATTAATGTGTAATCTAAATTTGGTGAGACTACAGTGTGTAACATTTAAGTTATTAATAGCGCTTTTCGGATTTACAGTCATTTTGTAGACGGTCTCTTTGGACTACCCCATGTCGCCTGCTCATGAAGAGATACATTAATATTCTCGTTTTGAGGAAGACTAGGTTGTTGATCCTTGTCTAAGGAATAATGTGTTGTTTGTGTTATAACAACGTTTAGCTCACAAGTTATTGGTCCGGGAATATAGTATGAACCGCTCCATTGTTAATGTACGAAGCGGAATAACAGGATGGTTGAATGTTTTGCGAGATAAGGCAAATATGTTTGCGAGAGAACACAAAAGTTTTGCGAGATAACGCAATGTTTTTTGGGGGAACAAGAAAATTTTGCCAAATAACGCAAAAGCTTTAAAAAATATTCTTCTCTTCCCTCTCATTTTTTTCCACCACCATGTCCCTAAAAGGGCTCCGTACTAATCTGTATGGTCTCCTTGTTGAATATTTTTTTGTGGTACATACATTTTTATAATCATAAATTAATATCATGTTAAATTATTTAATACTATTTTAAGAATATTTAAAATGTGAAACATTTAATCGATTAAATGTTTTTATTTTCTATATTTATGGCAGTTACCATTTAAAAATAAACCACCTGCAAAAAAGGTGATTTTAAATATGTAATATTGCCCAAGTGTAGCCCAAACAGGGCCCTCAAAAAATTAAAAATGTGCAATCTAACTTGAGCTCACAACCTTTACCAAGATGGGACCCTTATTAAGACCATCAAAGAGCCCACTTTGACCCCATGCCCACAAAACCCAGATAAGACCCATGTGGAGGCCACATGGACATGTGGGCGGGCTATAACACGATTTTAGTGAATTTATAAAAGGTAGGTATGGGTTTAATGGATTTGGAACAAAGTAAAAATTAGGGATGAGCGAGTACAGCATTATCTGTATCCGTATCTGTATCTGTCAAACATATGAATTATCTGTATTCGTATCTGTACTCGGACTGGGCGGGGCCTAACCCGGAAATGGGCGGGATTTAACCCGGAAGTGGGTCGGGTTGTCTTGATATGGGCGGGGCTTTAACCGGTATGTTATTTTAAGCATGCAATTGATATGGGTTGATCAGAAATTGTTATATTTAATGCTGATTATAAAACTATTTACATGACAGCATCAGCATTGAGCTTCAGATCAATGGTTTTGATCACGATAACAAACGAACTATATTCAGAACAAGTTTGGCAACAATGAATACAACACATGCGGTTGCAATTATGAAGTAAAATGTAATGAACAAGAGTTTTCATCTCAACATAACTTTATTTTTTTAACTTTTAATTAAAAACTGGTTAGAGCCAGCTGACGGTTTAAAAAAGAAAAATAAACTCCGACAGGCAGAGACGCAACGCGAGGCGCATTCTACCAAGCACCACGTCTGAACAAACCTCACGTTTACCAGAACTCTTCTCGTTAATAAGTAAGTACTACAAACCGAAATAAAAAACAAACCTGACGCTGAAGAAACCCTAAACGTTAACGGAAAAGACCAGCGAACCTGAGTGACTGAGGGAGAGACGGAGAGAGAGAGCTGCGGACACAGTCAGCAACACAATACATCTGTATATGTGTAGAGGAGGTGCGCTGTGACTATCACAGAACACAGACACAGTCAGTTACACAATACATCTGTATGTGTGTAGGGGAGGGGCGCTGTGACTATCACAGAACACAGACACAGTCAGTAACACAATACATCTGTTTGTGTGTAGGGGAGGGGCGCTGTGACTATCACAGAACACAGACACAGTCAGTAACACAATACATCTGTATGTGTGTAGAGGAGGGGCGCTGTGACTATCACAGAACGCAGACACAGTCAGTAACACAATACATCTGTATGTGTGTAGGGGAGGGGCGCTGTGACTATCACAGAACACAGACACAGTCAGTAACACAATACATCTGTTTGTGTGTAGGGGAGGGGCGCTGTGACTATCACAGAACACAGACACAGTCAGTAACACAATACATCTGTATGTGTGTAGGGGAGGGGCGCTGTGACTATCACAGAACACAGACACAGTCAGGAACACAATACATCTGTATGTGTGTAGAGGAGGGGCGCTGTGACTATCACAGAACACAGACACAGTCAGTAACACAATACATCTGTATGTGTGTAGGGGAGGGGCGCTGTGACTATCACAGAACGCAGACACAGTCAGTAACACAATACATCTGTATGTGTGTAGGGGAGGGGCGCTGTGACTATCACAGAACACAGACACAGTCAGTAACACAATACATCTGTATGTGTGTAGAGGAGGGGCGCTGTGACTATCACAGAACACAGACACAGTCAGTAACACAATACATCTGTTTGTGTGTAGGGGAGGGGCGCTGTGACTATCACAGAACACAGACACAGTCAGCAACACAATACATCTGTATGTGTGTAGTGGAGGGGCGCTGTGACTATCACAGAACGCAGACACAGTCAGCTACCCAATGAGGATTTTTATTCAATCCGAGCACAGATATTGACTCGTATAATACTCGTACTCGGCAAAAGTGCTTTATCCGTACCGGATACTCGTTTCAGCCGAGTATCCGGCTCAACTCTACAGCTGACGGTTTAAAAAAGAAAAATAAACTCCGACAGGCAGAGACGCAACGCGAGGCGCATTCTACCAAGCACCACATCTGAACAAACCCCACGTTTACCAAACTCTACTGGTTAATAAGTAAGTACTACAAACCGAAATAAAAAACAAACCTGACGTGAAGAAACCCTAAATGTTAACGGAAAAGACCCGCAAACCTGAGTGACTGAGGGAGAGACAGATAGACAGAGCGCTGTTCTCTTCTCAGTGTTCTGTGTGTGAGTGAGCAGAGCGGGACACAGTCAGCAACACAATGAGGATTTTTATTCAATCCGAGCACAGATATTGACTCGTATTACTCGTATGATACTCGTACTCGGCAAAAGTGCTTTATCCGTACCGGATACTCGTTTCAGCCGAGTATCCGGCTCAACTCTAGTAAAAATGCTATGAGAGTAGACATTGTAAAGAAATAATTAAATAAAGAGAAGAAAACTGAGTGGAAGAAAACAATGCAACACTTTTTAAACAAATGTGGAGATTTGAACATGGGAGAGGTCACATTGTGAATGAAAACAAACATTTGGATGACAGAAAGACTACCTGAATTCTATAGAGAAATGCCTGGGGAAAGATTTTATAAAAAATTGAGTACAAGCCACTAGAGAGAGAGAATATTTTAAACCAACCTCTGTTTTTAAATAACATTTTACATCAAATAAAATAACTGTTTTTAAGAAATGGATGGAAGATGGAATAATAAAAGTAAGAGACGTTCTATTTGAGTTTAAAGAAGGTTTTTTAAAAACACAAAATATTATAGACGCGATGGAGGAGGCCAAGGAAGAATATAATGTCCAGGAAATAACAAATCAATATGAAATCACTGAAATCACATAAGAAAGCAATACCTAAAGAATGGATTGAAAGAAAAGAGTGTATGGAAGAAGAGACAAAAGAAAAAAATATCACTGTAAAATCGGGAGAACAAAGGCATGATTTTAAAGAATGTACTGTAAAAATGTTTTATTGTGTTTTAAGAGATGATGTTTTTAAAGAGCCGACTACGAATAAATATTGGGTGAAAAAATTCAAAGATCCAAAAGAAGAATGTATATGGAGAAATATGAGAGGAAGATAAAGTTAGAATGTTTGGAATATTTTATAAGACACAGAGTGGTTTTTACTGATGTTATTTTAAATAAGATTGTGATTGAACAAAGTGATTTGTGTAAAGTGTGCCAAGAAAAGAAGAATGGTTATTACATGTGTTTTTATATAGTAAAGAATTGAAGGGATTTTTAGAGAAATGTAAATGTTTGGTTAAGGATCTGACTGAGGAGTGGGATGAAAATATAATGGAATGGGACAGAGTGGTGATGTTTGGATGAGAAAGAAGTGTGTAAATAAAACGTTTATAAATCGGTGGATAATGTTGATGAGAAGTTTTGGATGTCTGCGTTGTGATGAAAAGACTGCATGAGTATTTTAAATGGAAAAAACTGTTGAATGACACTAGAATGTTTTTTCAGAACAAGTATATTGTGATTTAATAGATTTTAATGCGGTTTTATTTTGCTTCTTTAATGTTCATGTAAATATTATGTAAAGATGTTATATTACAAAAAAAGAACGCCGGCTCTTGTCTGATCTCAGAGCCAAGCAGAGTTTGGTCTGGTCAGTACTTGGATGGCAAACCGCCTGGAAATACCAGGTGCTGTAAGCTTTAGCTCTTTAGTTCTTTAACGGATGGTTCCCAGGAGAAGACAAGAATAGGTTTAATAAAGAGTAACAGTTTGGTACAGTTTGTGCTTGGATTATAGATTATAGAACTTTTATGTCGGATAGGATATCAAGCTTTGTTAAACAACTTCAAGCAACACTTTTTACCTTAAAATAAAATTCTCTACCAATTTCAATGGTATAACAACTGGTCAAATTCGACTAGCGCTACTAACTGAGCACCATCATAGCGGCTGCAAGCACACTCTGTTATTTCTGTGTTTGGGTTGGTACACACTGCCCCGCCCATCCCCTGCCTGGAGTAGGGTGCAATATGGTTTACAAAACAACGTTTCTGCATTCTCTGGTTCCTCCAGCTTAGTAAACAAATTCACATGTATTCCGCTGCCAACGGGGAAGCTTATACAGCGACATTTACAACACTGGTAACAGACAATTGCGCTAATCAACCACATGGGGGAACCACAAGCAAAAGTGTTGCTTTAAAAAATGTTTTAATGACTAAAACTAAATCTGCACTAAACCTAACGCTTATAAACCTTAGCAATTCGAAACCTCTCTAAACTCTAAAAACTGCTTTGTATCTACAGGGTTGGGAGGTAGGATGGGGCAGGGGTGTTTCAGTGGTTTAAGGGGGTGTTCATGTTGGTAGTTGAGTTATTTTTGTCTGGATCAAAAATGAAAAAGATAACTTAGTCCAATGGCCCCTTTCAGAAAGGAGGTTTTGTGAAAATTTTGAGTATAATAAATTAGGACCACTGCTTATCTGGCGTATATACTAAGACTCATCAAGCAACCTTGATAAGTTAGGATTGCACTTCATACCCGGTGAGTCATGGCTTCTATTCATATTGTTGCTACTTCCACCTCATGTCATATGTTAAGCTTAGCCTTCTCAGTCATTGGCGAGGATTTTACATGCGATAAATGAAGTTAGTTAGTAGTTAGGCTGACGGAGAAAATCTTAGAATTAGAGTCTCGCATCCAATCTTTATTTGAAGTTAGTAAGAGTGTTACGACTGTAGAAAACACTTCGGATGCGAGCAATGTTAGCGCACACAGCTCGGTTCCGGTTGAAAATCCCCTGCAGCTGGGAAACTTTGTGACGGTGAGACGGCATTTTGTCGCAGGACAAAACATCACTCAACCGTTCCGATTAAAGTCTCAAACAGGTTTGCCCCGCTCAGTGACGCACTGGCTGAGAAACCTGCTGAAAGTGCCCTAGTGATGGGTGATTCTATTGTTCGGATTGTTAACATAGACACCAGCCACCATAGTCAGATTTTTACCGGGAGCCAGAGCGCCTGGCTAATCGTAAATTCAGTAAGATTGTTATTCACGTAGGCACAAATGATGTTAGACTCCGTCAATCGGAGATCACTAAAGATAATATTAAAGAGGTGTGTGAGCTCGCAAGCACGATGTCAGACACGGTAATATTCTCTGGCCCCCTCACTGCTTACCGTAGTGATGAGATTTACAATTCTTTTGAAGTCATGGTACTTCACGTATCAACACCTAATACTAAGGACAAAACATTTTTTAATCATTTGCTATTGTATATGGGCCTCCAGGGCATCACACAGATTTTATTAAAGAATTTGATGGGTTCGTATCAGAACTAGTACTGGCCGCAGATAGAGTCCTTGTCGTTGGTGACTTTAACATCCATGTAGATAATGATACAGATTCCTTGGGAATGGCTTTCAAAGACACTCTTAACTCCATGGGCGTTAGTCAACATGTGTCAGGACCCACTCACCTTCGTAATCATACTTTAGATTTATTACTTTCTTACGGTATAAATGTGGACGATGTTAAAATCCTTCAGCAGAGTGAAGACATTTCGGATCATTATCTGATATTATGTTTGCTTCACTGGCCTTCGGCTGCAAATCAAACTCCTTGTTACAAATATGGTAGAACGATTACTTAATTTACCAAAGATGCGTTTCTCGACAATCTGCCTGAATTGTCTCAAATATCTAGCATGAGTAAAAACGTTGACGATCTTGACATTACTATTGAACATTTAAACTCTACCTTCTCGGAAACATTAGACACAGTTGCTCCTCTGTGTTTAAAAAATATAAAAAAAGGCAGCCCAACACCGTGGTATAATGAACACACTCAGGCTATAAAGAAAGCGTCCCGGAAAATGGAGCGGAACTTTAAGAAAACTAATTTAGAGGTATTTCGTATAGCATGGAAGGATAGTACTCGACAATACAGGAATGCCATGAAAACGTCTAGATTATAAGCATAACAGTGATGAATTTATGAATTACTTCACTAGTAAAATCCAAGATATTACAGAAAAAATTATAACAATGCAACCAGAAGTGAAACCCGCTGAACAAACTAACTACAGCACCCCTAAGGAGAAATTGCAATTATTTTCTACAGTAGATCACGATGAACTGTCAAAAATCATTAGATCATCTTAATCAACAACATGAAGAATAGACCCTATACCTACAAAACTACTGAAAGAAATGCTCCCAGAAATTATAGATCCTCTTCTTAGTATTATTAACTCATCTCTGACATTAGGACATGTGCCTAAAGCATTTAAGGTGGCTGTTATAAGGCCCCTTGTCAAAAAAACAAACTCGGCCCTAAAGAACTAGGGAGTTACAGGCCTATGTCAAATTTACCTTTTATATCAAAAATTCTGGAAAAAGTAGTTTCAACTCAATTATGCTCCTTCTTCCAAAGGAATGACATTAATGATGAATTCCAGTCTGGATTTCGAGCATGTCACAGTACAGAGACTGCTTTGATCAGAGTTACAAATGATCTGCTTTTAGCGTCTGACCGTGGCTGTATTTCATTACCGTAATTTCCGGACTATTGAGCGCACCTGAATATAAGCCGCACCCACTGAATTTTAAAAAAAATATTATATTGAACATAAATAAGCCGCACATGTCTATAAGCCGCAGGTGCCTACCGGTACATTGAAACAAATGAACTTTACACAGGCTTTAACGAAACACGGCTTGTAACAAAAATAAATGGTCTTTAACGAAACACGGCTTGTAACAAAAATAAATTGGCTTTAACCAAAACCGGCTTGTCACAAAAAAATATAAAAATTAGCAGTAAACAGTAGCCTACCACGAAAGTTATTGGTCACTATCTTCCTCCTCCTGTGCACTGAAACCACTGAAGTCATCTCCTTCGGTGTCGGAGTTGAATATCCTCAGAATTGCTTCATCCGATATTGGATCGTTTTCATTGTCGCTCTCGTCACTTTCATCCGGAGGCAAATCCCCCGCTGAGCCCTCTTCAACACGCAGCAGCCCAGCCTTTCGAAACCCGCTGATTATAGTGGATTTTTTGACAATGCTCCACGCTGTCAGGATCCACTGGCAGACTTGACCATAAGTTGCTCTTCGCATGCGGCCCGTTTTAGTGAAGGATTTCTCCCCACTTGTCATCCAAGCCTCCCACTGAACACGGAGCGCCACCTTAAATGCACGATTTACACTGATGTCGAGTGGCTGCAAATACTTTGTTGTGCCTCCAGGAATCACAGCTGGAATTGAGTTTGTCCTCTTGATGGCTTCTTTCACCGAATCTGTTATGTGGGCCCTCATGCTGTCCAAAACGAGCAATGCCTTGTTCCTGTGAAAGAATCCTCCCGGTCGCTTGCCGTAACACTCCGTATGCCATTCATGCATTAGGCTTTCCGTCATCCATCCTTTCTTGTTGACTTTCACAACAATTCCTCTCGGGAATTTTTCTTTCGGCATCGTCGTGCGTTTAAAAATCACCATCGGTGGAAGCTTTTCTCCCGATGCCGTGCAGCTCAGAACACAGGTGAAATGCGTTTTTTCATGCCCAGTTGTTTTCAGTGTGACGGATGATTCGCCTTTCCTGTTGACAGTCCGAGTGAGAGGCAGGTCAAACGTCAGAGGAACCTCGTCCATATTTATGATGTCGTGCGGGCCGATGGAATGCTCCGCTATCTTTGCATCAGTGAATTTGCGGAAGTTTGAAACTTTTTCCTCGTAGTCGGGAGGGAGCTGCTGACATAGACTCGTCCGTACCCTGATGGACAGGCCTTTACGTCTCATAAATCTGAGACACCACGATGGTCCACCTCTAAAATCCTCAAACTTCATTGCGGTGGCGATTGTTTTGGCTTTCAGTCGGATCTGCACAGTTGAAACACCTCGGCCGTCTGCTCTCTGTGTGTTGACCCAGTCTTCGAGCTCATTTTCTAGTTCGGGCCATCTGCTTTTCTTTCCTCTGAAAGCTTTAGTTGTCTTTTTGCACTGAGTCAATTCCTCACGCTGCCGTTTCCAACGTCTTATCATCGACTCATTAAGACCAAGCTCCCGTGCAGCAGCTCTATTTCCTTTTCCAACAGCCAGATCAATCGCTTTCAACTTGAAAGCTGCATCATATGCATTTCTCCGTGTCTTTGCCATGATGAGGGTGACAAAATGACTACCGAAATCAGAATGACGGGAAGTTTGAGCGCGCTCGATTTAATCTAAATAGTAAACAAAAAAGTTGTTTGATCTTAACCCGTTCGGCAATTTCATTTGTCTAATGAAAGCTTCATTCCGCCCAAAAACTGAGCACGTCACAGAATGTTTAAAAAAAAAAAAAAATTGAAAGCGGGAAAAATCCTTATATTAGCCGCATCATTGTTTAAGCCGCGAGGTTCAAAGCGTGGGAAAAAAGTTGCGGCTTATAGTCCGGAAATTACGGTATTTGTGCTGCTAGACCTTAGTGCTGCATTTGACACCATTGACCACAGCATACTCCCAAATAGACTCGACAATTACGTCGGCATTAACGGAATAGCATTGAAATGGTTTAAGTCTTATTTATCCGACCTTTTTCAATTTGTAGCAATAAACAATGAGGTGTCCCGCAAATCACAAGTCCAGTACGGTGTACCACAGGGCTCAGTCTTGGGGCCTCTGCTCTTCGCTTTATACATGCTACCTCTAGGAGATTTAATAAAGCGACACATAATTAGCTTTCACTGTTATGCTGATGAAACTCAACTTTATATTTCCTCGAAGCCTCATGAAACCCAGCAGTTTCATCGAATAAAGGAATGCATAGTTGACTTAAAAACTTGGATGAGTAACAATTTTTTTCTACTAAACTCGGACAAAACCGAAGTGTTACTTACTGGACCGAAAACCGCTATACGTAACAATCAAGATTACTGCTTAACGATTGACGGATGCTCCATAAAATCCTGTCATCAGGTAAGAATCTTGGCGTTGTATTCGATACTAATCTGTCATTTGAAAGCCATGTCGCCAACACCTGTAAAATTGCATTTTTCCATTTTAAGAATATATCTAAATTACGTCATATGCTGTCACTGTCAGATGCAGAGAAATTAATTCATGCATTCCTGACATCGAGACTAGATTACTGTAATGCACTTTCAGGTGGTTGCCCTGCGGGCCTATTACAAAAACTGCAACTGGTTCAAAACGCGGCAGCTCGAGTTACACGTACAAAAAAGTATGAGCATATAACCCCGGTTCTGTCAACCTTGCACTGGTTACCTATAAAGCATCGCATTAACTTTAAGATCTTGCTTATTACCTATAAAGCCCTACATGGTCTAGCGCCGCAGTATTTGAATGAACTTCTATTGTATTACAGACTTCCACGTACATTACGCTCTCAGGCATCCTGTTGAAGGTAAGGCCCAGATATTTTGGGTATCCATTACCCCCAATGGCCCGATTCGGCCCACTCCAACATTATAGTATGTGGGCATCAGCAGCAGGGACTTGCTCCTCCCATCCTTCTCCATCGAGATGGCAGCAGACTTCCGGGCGTTAATAGTCATGCCCATGCTTTCCAGGGCTCCTGTCAGTCCGTCCAGCTTTGCCTGGAGGTCGGGGGCCGACTCGGCCATCAGGATCATATCATCCGCATAGATGATCGGATGCAGCAGGTAAGACTCCAGTCCCACCCCTATGTCCCTGATGGCCTCGGAGATCGGCTTCTCCATCGCTAGAATGAAAAGAATTGGCGAGAGTGGATCTCCCTGTCTGACCCCCGATCGGATGTTGTTCGATCCGACCATCGATTCCGACTCGTGAAGGATGTTTCCCAGATATTCCAACATCGGGGGCGGCAGCCCAGCCTGTTCTGCAGCCTCCCCCAGAGCCTTGTGCGTCACCGTATCGAACGCTTTCGAGAGATCAAGGAACGCCAGAGCCATTGGTCGTATGTTATCATGGCAGTTCCTCAAGACGGCATGGAGGATCGAAGTTGCCTCTAGGCACCCGTCCTTCTGCAAGAAGGCAAACTGGGAGGTGGAAAAACTCAGTTGGTCCCTCATCCGTCATGCCAATATTTTGTGCAAAGCTCTCGTCAGGGAAGGCGTGACTGCAATCGGCCTAAAGTCACTTGCAGCAGCCGGAACTTGCACCTTAGGTATGAGGGTAATCCGAGCTGTTGCCAGTGAAGATGGCAGGTTCTCTGTTAGGAGGATGATGTTTAATAGGCTGGCAAGCGATGGAAGGTGCCAAGCCAGTAGAGTACTCGCCGACACCTTGTCCAGCCCAACCGCAGAAGTGGTTAGCGATTTCAGGCTCTCTCGGAGTTCTTCAACCCCGATTGGGTCCAATATCGCCCAGTGCTGTCCCACCCACGTCCTAGAGCTTATCTTAGCCGGTGGGCCCTTCTCCCCAATCACCTTCGACCAGTAGTCCTCCAAGCCAGGTGGTACTTGCTTCGATCCAAAGGCAGGCTCTCTCCAACTCCATTCCAATACAACCTTGGCCGCATCCTTACGGCCAAGATGCCAGAGACGCTGTATTGAGGCATACTGCCTTCTCCGAAGCTCCCTTGATGTTTCTCGGGGATGTTCTTTTACCGGCCTGGGGTCTTTCCGTTGCCAAACTATCGGGAAGATTTGAGTAACAATCTCCTCCAGCAGCTTAGCTCCTTCCTTGGCCGTGATCTTTCCATCCCGCAGGTTACGAGTTAGCTCCCTTAGACTGGCCGCTTGAATAGATGGTTCCTTCAGGTCACTGAGGATGATGTCTGTCAACCTCAGTTTCCACGTCGTATATGGGTCCACCTCCGTAGCCGGTGATGTGCTAGGTGTCTGGGTGACAGAGGGCCGGGTAGGAGGTTTAGTACTTTGCAGGGGGGGTGTGGGTAGGATCACAGGAGGTTTCCACTTAATCGACGTCAGCCTCTTCTTGATGGCTTCCATCGATCGATGTTGTAGGGTCGGCTTTATCCACGATGCCAGATCTTTCCTGGTTGAACCCTCCTTCCAGAGGGAATCCGCCGTGGCTCGAAGCACTGACTCCTCCTCGTGCGACCATATCCTCGTCGCTGAGCGTTGTACTACGGGTTCCAGTAGTAGAGAAGATTCCGGTGTTGGTTCGAATAGGATTGGACCTGCCATCCCATCATCCAGGAGACTCCGTTCTTTAAAGATGGTTGTCTCTCCAGATTGGAGAGAGCAATCAGCAGTGGGTCGTGCCTGGGAAGTGGAGAGTGCTGAATCCCACTTCAGCATAAGCAGCCGTCGTTTGATAGCCTCCTGCGTTCTTCCTGGCAGGGCGGCGTGCAGCAGTTGATATAGAGCGCTCTTCTTCATCCCCACTTGCCAGGACCGATTCGCTGTTTCTACCAGGTTAGTATCCTCCCTTGGTGACCACAGCTTCCTCCTACTAGCTTTCATGGCAATCCTCTCCTCGTTGACTTCATGTGGATGTTGATGATGCCGGTGCATGCCTAGGCCTCTTTCAGTGGCTAGGGTTCTCCCACACTCCAGACATTTCCATTCGGGTTCACTTCCAGTTGTAGCTCCATATACATAGACTACATTGTTGCTGTTTGCCCCAGGCCCAGAGGGGCCGGGGTCTTCTTTTCTCATTTTTGACGTAACCAGCAATATACCTCCCGCAGGGCGGTCATCCCTACGGGAGGTTGGTCCGGATCTTAGCTCGGGAGGGGCGCAAACCCCTCCTTCTCCAACGGTCGCCACGAGGAGGCGTCCGGACCGGGTAACTATGACAAAAGGGTCTAAGAGAGTCATAGTTACTCCCGCCGTTTACCCGCGCTTCCTTGAATTTCTTCACTTTGACATTCAGAGCACTGGGCAGAAATCACATCGCGTCATCACCCGCCGCGGGCCGTAGCGATGCTTTGTTTTAATTAAACAGTCGGATTCCCCTGGTCCGCACCAGTTCTAAGCCGGCCGCTAGGCGCCGGGGCGCCCGCCGCCCTCGCCCCCTTGCGGGGGTCCGGACGAGGGACGAGGAGATTAATCTAGATTCAAAAAAAAATCTATGCCCACCACTAGTATTAATTTGCCCATGAACCCTCCCCTTGAAAAAATCTGGTCGGAAGTGGTTGAGAGTGGACAAATAGATGGATTAAAGCACCAGGTGTAAACGGGCATGTCTCATTCATCCTCTTGTGATCCGATTGAAAATTAACGTTTACACAAATCTTTGGTGTTAAATGGTCCAGTGAGATATGTTGACGGACAAAATGTCGAGGGAAACGAGGGAATGATCAGAAAAAACTACTTTTCTACTTTTATAAGTAAAAAAGTATAAACTTCTGTTTTTATTTGATATGTTTTTATTTGCATTTTTATCACAAATTAATATATTACTGTTGATACTCAACTCAACTTTATTTATATAGCACTTGTAACAATTTTCATTGTTACAAAGCAGCAGTACATGAGACACATTGAATACAAGTAAAACAACTAAAGGCATATACCTGTAAAAACAAGAAAAAGGTGAAAACAACAAAAGACAGACATACAAATGCTCCACACACACAATATGCATACATACTTACACACATTGACATAGATGCACACACACTCGCACACACGCACAGTGAAAGCACACATTTAAGATAAAGGAGGGAGAACCACAGGTCAAATATTACATGGTCTATAAATTCGTATATACAATATTAATTATGTCTAACTTCTGAATTCTAAAGCAGCCCCCCCGGCCAGGCAAATAGTGCAAAACAATAGCCAGGAACCCAAAACTCCAATCGAGAAAAAAAAATTAGGAGAACCCAGGCCCAACCAGGGGATTCCAGTTCCCCTCTGGCAAAAGCTGTTGCCTCTGCACAAGCTCAACAGTGCTTGCACAACAAGGCTAAATAAAAAAAATTAATAAACTTAATAAGGTAAATTACAGATTTAAGATTATCATTAACAATCTAATAGCATTTGAAATGTTGTAGGAAAATCGTGTCAAGTTGCCGCGTCCTTTATCCAGCTCTATCATCTTAGCTCTTGTCAGGTCCCTGCTTCTATTCTCACCTCTGCCATCAAGTCTGGGCATGAACTGCATCCTTCGGTAACCTTGGAACAAAGAGACAAGACTGCTTGAGAGTAGAGTACTGTTCTGCACTCTTTGATGCAACAAGTACATCATTTGTTGTTGGATGTGTTCGTGGTTCCAGTTGATTTAAATAATGCAGCCTAGATCCTCTGAGGATTAATATTATGGAAGTGTAGTGTAGTGCAAGATTGAAAAGATGCGTCTTTGGTCTAGATTTAAACTGACAGAGTGTGTCTGCCTCCCGGACAGTGCAGGGAAGAATATTCCAAAGTTTAGGCGCTAGATAAGAAAAGGATCTGCCACCTGCACTTGATTTTGAAATTCTAGGTATTTCCAACTGACAGGACGCCTGGGAGCGTAATGTACGCGGAGGACGGTAATACAATAGAAGTTCATTCAAATACTGCGGCGCTAGACCATGTAGGGCTTCATAGGTGTAATAAGCAAGATCTTAAAGTTAATGTGATGCTTTATAGGTAACCAGTGCAAGGTTGACAGAACCGGGGTTATATGCTCATACTTTTTTGTACGTGTAAGATCTCGAGCTGCCGCGTTTTGAAACAGTTGCCGATTTTGTTATAGGCCTGCAGGGCAACCACCTAGAAGTGCATTACAGTAATCTAGTCTTGATGTCATGAATGCATGAATTAATTTCTCTTCATCTGACAGTGACAGCATATGACGTAGTTTAGATATATTCTTAAAATGGAAAAATGCTATTTTACAGGTGTTGGCGACATGGCTTTCAAATGACAGATTAGTATCGAATACAACGCCAAGATTCTTAGCTGACGACGAGGATTTTATGAGCATCCGTCAATAGTTAAGCAGTATTCTTGTTTGTTACGTATGGCGGTTTGCAGTCCAGTAAGTAACACTTCTGTTTTGTCTGAGTTCAGTAGTAAAAAATTGTTACTCATCCAGTTTTTTTAATCAACTATGCATTCCTTTATTCGATGGAGCTGCTGGGTTTCATGAGGCTTCGAGGAACATACAGTATACATTGTAAAACAGAAACCATATACTGTCAGAAATGTACTTTTCATTTTCCACTTGAATCTATTTTAATGCGGGGTAACGGATGGTTGTTGTTATTTGAAATGGACAACAAAACTTGCATTGCTCCGCCCTCAAACATCATCGCTATTCCTACTTTATTGTCGTTATTAATTTCCTAGGTCGGCAGGCAATTGACAGAGAGGCAGATGCTAACTGTACGCCGACATATGTGCCACAGCCAGCATACTGCAGAAGCATTTTACGAGGCAGAACATGATCTGATGGAGGCTTTTGAAGTGCGTAAGTTCACCCTTCAAGCTGTCCAGAAAAGTACACAAAAGGTAAGAAATCAAAGTGAGAAGGAGATTGAAAGTATTTTTAGGTATTAACCTCTAGATTAGCACCAGTTTGTTGGCGGTATTGACGTGTCGTAAATCCAACGGAGTAAAATTTCTGCTCAAGAGAAAAATAATGTTAGACGCCTCGCAAGGTGTCTGTCTTGACACAACAGATAGAAAGGGAAATGCGTCGTGTAAGCAGTACATTAAATTCACTGTAGAATGTACACCGTTGACTTGTGAATAAACAAACAAACAGCGTTTCCAACAACCTTTCACTGTAATCAACTGTTTGGATGTACAGAGGGTATGCATTGACATCACTTTCCCATATTAACATGCTGGGACAAATCCCTTGAGATGCAGAACACTGCTCAATATTTTCAAATAGCAAATTTACATTCAGATTTGACTTTGATCCTTACGACTCACAAAGGAGTCCGGTGTTATTGGACAGTGAAATGTTGCGCAAAATTGTGTTTCCTGATGTACAGTAAGTGGTAAACCAGAATGCCTACTACCGCTGTGTGAAGTGCCGCCGATGGGGAAGGGCAGCATTTAAAAAAACATTTGGATATGAAACTAGTCCGCAAAACTTCCGCCAGGAGGCGCAAATGGATGGTTTGCACCCTCAGAATTTAACCACATGTAGTGTGAAACATTGAAATGGAAAGTGATAAATTACTTATTACATGACAGGAGGCAACATACCGAAATAAATGAAAACAAAAGTTATTAACTTTTAATATTAGTGTTATAGCCAGAAAATTAACCAACTGCAGGACATAATAAAGTGCCTGTTACCTCAATTTCCAAAAATTGCCAGTAGTGCAGTGTGTAACGTAGCTTTCCTTCAATGTTCACAATCTGTAAAGTTGTTAATCAAAAAAGTTTGTGATAAATTAAGATATTGTCTCTCAAAATAGAGGGTCGATTCCGATGCCCGAACAAGTCGTTTCAGTTTCAAATCTTTTCAGTGTAACTTCTCCACATCACGAATGAACACATTTGTATAATCACCGCCTGCCAGCAAAATAACAACACTTTGACCCACCCACAAACACTTCCGGTAGTCGTTTCAGACGAGCGGCTCTCACACAATCTTTGCAGAAAGACCAATCACAACTCACCAATCACAACTCATTGTGCCTGCGGACCAATCAGAGCACAGTGGGACTGCGATAGGGAGGGGTTTAGAGAAGCCAAGTTTAGATTGCATTCTTCGTTGCTTCTAAGAGTTTTTCATTTAATCACATTTATAAAAAGATAAACGCCGTGTGGACGGGGAAGGGGTAGGCTGAACCCAAGCATGTGCTTGTCAACAAAACATAAACATCAATTTCACTCACCGCATGTCCGGCATCTTTTAGGGCTGGGACGGCTCCATATATCAGTTTCAAACTATCTCCAGATCTAGCGAGATATCCAGTTTATCACCCAAATGCAGTGAACAAACAAACAACTGAACTTCGCGATGGTATGCTCTCTCTCTCTTCTGCTTAAAAGTAAAATTGATGTCTGCACATGCTACTTCTACTGCTCTCTTTGCTGTCGTGTGGCCGTGCCGTGTGCATTTCCAGGAGAATTGTCCAAAAAGGATTGAGAAAAGTTGTTACAAAACAGTTTTACATGTTCGAAAAAACTTTCTGAAACCTGTACGATTGCTGGGGGAGTGTATCGAGCACAGATTTACTACATAATACGCCCAACTCGTTTTTTGACAACTTGACCATTTTAAGTATGAGAAGACAGCATGTTTAACATTGTAATGAAGTCGTAATGCATGACACATTGCTGTGTCATGCGGTTCACTTACTTTTTCTTTTTATGTTTGTGCGTATTCTTAAACCAGGCCTGAACTGCAGCCTGCAGCAGGTGAAATTGATTGTGTGGACGTGAACACTATCATGGAGAGTTCTAGTTTTTAATCAATGCTGAAATTAGTGTTGTTATTTAATCTATGCTGTTTTCTATTGCATGAATTTAACAAATGCTGTACACCTGTTCTCCCTTACTTAAGGTTTTAATAAATAATCCTTAAGCCGGGACGATTTAACGATAATGGATGGAATTTACTTATTTATTTGTAACTGCTGATGGTGACTAGTCTGTTCCAGTTGTGCTTAGTCATTGTTTAGATTTAATTGTTTTCATTGTTTAGTTATTAATATTATATCTGCGTTTTTAAATGACAAAGACTGCAGTTTTAAAGGAAATTATACACTTTTTATTATTTATTTATTGATGAATTCAGAGCAACAAGCATCAGGGAGATGCAATTAGAACAATTTTCGGAGGAGGAAGGGGAGGCGGAGGAGGAAGGGGAGGCGAAGGAGGAAGGGGAGGCGGAGCAACCAGAAGAGGTATTTATGATATTAATGATTTTTTATGTCAGGTGAAATCATAAAATTTTGTTTTTGTTACATATGAGAAACATGAAATTGCATTGTATTACTCGTTGCATAGTGTGGACCACTAATATAGAGCTCTTTCTCTACTGCACAGCAAAGGATTTTAGATTAACGATTACTTGAACTATCAGGGTCAATCTGCTGTCTGTGTTCTGTTAGATCTTCTGTTTCTCCCATAATGGGCAAAGCAATTCAGAGGCCCATTTCCTAGAAACATAGCGGAAAAAATATACTAAAATGTATTACATAAAGAAATACATTAAGTTAAAGTGAGTTAACATGTGGCCAGGTACGGTTTTCATACAAGTTTCCTCAGAACTTGTCTCATCCAAGGGCACACACACACAGCAGTGAGTACTGAACACACACATGGAGCAGGGGTTAGCCATTTATGCTGCGTCACACTGGGAGCAATAGAGTGAGAGATTGGATTTTGCTGTTCACTTCAGTCCCGATATCTTCTTCTCTACTCACTTCCATCGCCAGTAGCACCGTGATCACCTCACACCACTTTTTGTGGAGGTTGAGGTTTGGTTAGCCTGATAAGTATCCCCTTCATACTCACGGGTATCTGATACAGGCCGGGCGGATCGGGGGCAATCTGTGGGGCGTCGGGATTACCGTACCGACCTCCATCACCGAACAGCGATCCGAACAGAGAGTTCGTCTCGGTTCCCCGCAACGCCAACAGATCAACCCAGACTTCTCCACCACCCTAGTGGCAGGAAGTAGGCCAGAGGATTGGTGAGGAGAGGCTGGAGGGACGGGAGGGTCTGCAGCCCCGTTGTATAGTCCCGGTCCTCTGAAGAAGGATCTTGCAGCTCCGGCTGTCTCCCTGGCCCGTGGGGCTGGCCTGGGGACGAGACGCATCTTGGACCTGGGAAAGGGAAAAGGTTTGGGGGGAGAAGACAAAGGGGAAGAGACAGAGATAGATGGTTGGGATAGGCCGACCCCGGTGCACGCCACCATTAGGTCCTCAGGCAACTGGATGGCCTGGGTCAGCGACGCCGGCCAGTGACACTTGGCCGCTCTCTAACGACTGTTGTCCGCTCACGCTGTCTTTTAAAGCGTCCCCTCACCAATCACTGTAACGAGACGCAGGTGACCTTAATATGCACTTGACCTACTTACTCAACATCTTTCTCGCGCCTCCTCCCATCTTTGCACACCTTGCTAAAACACACTAGTCAACTTGGTGTGCTAAGAAAATGCAAATATCAAGTGCGATATACTTGAGATATTTTTACTTGTTGAATTTCTAGTGGTGCCAATAATTGTGACCAGGGTATATTACAGAAAAAAAATCATTATATTCTCCTCACTTCAAGTTGCTTTACTTCAATGATATTTGAGAATTTTGTAGATAGTTTTTAAATAAAAGATCAAACAAGAAACAATGAGGATATATTTTCACAGCCTTCCTTGTTCATTTTTACAAAGGGTACCAACATTATTCTCCAGGTGTATATATATATATATATATATGTGAAGAGCACTTTTCCAAAATGCTATAAATCCATTTTAATAGTTTTCATGAAAACAACAATATTTACATTGACCCATACATTAAATGAAACAACAATATTGTCGATTATAGATTCAAATTTTTTTTTTTTTTTTAATGCTACAAATCCACCTTTTTTTTAAAAAAAATGTTGGTTTATTTCTTTTTAAAAACAAACAAACAAGAGAACATGAAACGTATGACATCAGGGACTCATACTATAAATGAATGTAAATCAAATAAATGCAAATGCATGAAATAAATAACAGCCAAATAAAATAACTAGTAACAAACTAAATAGTAAAAAAAAATATTTTCAATTTCATGTTTCAATATATTCCACCACATACAACAAATAATTTAGAAATAACACAATACAAAAACCACTAACGAGTGAATTCTGATTGTTTGAGAGGACATATTCATTTAGGCTAAAGAAAAGTTCGGGACTTATAGCGCTTTGGAAAGAAATTGCATCTTGCAGTACATTTTAAACAAGGAAATATAGTGATTTGGCATGAAACATTGATGGAGCAGTGATAAGGTTTCGTACGCAGCAAAATGGCATGACAAACTCATAAACATAATTTATAAAATCCCCCTGTCCCTTCTCTATTATACATTATATTATTTGTTGTTTATACATTATACATTAATTTGTCAGTCGCTGTTATTGAACATAGCATAAAACATAACTTCAGACATAACTTTTCAACATCAGTTTTATAGTTCACCATTTAAACAATGTTGTTGTTTATTTGTTGTTTATTTTTTTCATTAGGAAGCCAATGAAGACACAAAGGACAAAACACCAGCTTCTAGATCGAAGAAAAAGGAAGTTCCAAGAAGATCACCGAAAACGAGACTGACGTCAAGAAAAAGACAGGTACAACAAAAAACTCATGCATAACAACAAAAATTTGACAGAATTTTTAACTTCAGAAATACTAATGTCATTAAAGGGTTTACACATGCTGGTGGATTAAGTGTTAACATAACACAGTTAGTTTGACAGCGTGTTAGTTTTGTGAATTCCCTGTGATTGATTTCTTGTGTCCATGGATTGTGAAGACAACATCTCCCATCGTTCCCCACTCTTTCACAGTGTCATCAAGCGTAGCCTTGATCAGTTGCACGCGATTGGCTACAATGCTCAATGCAACAATTAGAAATCAGCTCTTCAGCCAGAGCTTGAACACAAATAAGCACAGACCGTGTGAAAGCCTCTACGTGTCACGGGGTGACAAATAACCCCCGGAACTATTCGCCAGAGAAGTGTTCCCGTGGGGATACTCCCAGTGTAACACTGTCCCCGAGCCTGTGTGTGTGTGTCTGTCGCCATGGCAACTAACCGGCAGATTGGCAACAGGTGTGGGGACTTTACTCTGAGTGTTTGATTGAGGCCATGCTAGCATTCTTGAGAGGATAAAACACAAGGGGAAGAGAAGGCTGGAGTGTTGGGTCGGGTGGTGCCGTGCCGTGCCGTGCCGTGCCGTGCCGTGCCGTGCCGTTCCGTTCCGTTCCGTTCCGTTCCGTTCCTCCTTCTCCGTTGATCTGGAGTGGTCTCTCCCATCGGGAAATGTGTGTGGAGTATTACAGCTGAAGAGTTATCGTGAAGGAAGAAGAGTGTGGCTTGCGGGACCCAAGGGCAGTAAAAGAGAGTGGAATTTGTCGCCTGGACTGGGAGAGAGTGAAGGATTATCAGGGAAAATTCAAGGAATATCGTCAGCAGTGGGAAAGTCGCCAGTGATGAGTATTTGATCCATCGTTTATATGCACTAAACACTGAAGTGGTATTGAGAGTTCGGATAGTGTGTGGCACGAGTGAATTAGTACACCGAGTGGATTGTTGATCTGACTCTAACTTCTGTCCTCCCCTTTGCTGAATGTGACGATATCTGTACCCGTCTTCTGCTTTTCTCTGGAGAGAAATTGAACCCTTGCAAGGACGAGATTTGAGCTGGTGGGAGAAGGACCGGAGGGGTGAGTGCTGGCCCGAATGCACGGTGTGCGAGTGAGATGCTGTGCCTGAAGTGACGATTCACACGGTTTGTGTTATGGAGTGAGGTTTATTGTGTGGAGAAGTAATAGTAGTCTGCTGTGCACTCTCCTCCCAGTCTTTCATCCGCTGTCTCCAGGGAAGGGCTTTTTGATACCACAAAGCGCCCGATTTATTACTTCGAGGCAACCCGGCTCTGTCAATTCTGAAGGTTTTACATGCTGTTGAACAGTTAAACCCGGCTGTATCGTTCCAGTGAATAGCTGAAGTGAAGTGTTCCGCTTAAAGTGTCCTCTCCGCCTGGTGGTCTCCACATGCCCCCGCCGAAAGCCTCTGTCCTGGTCAGAAAGGAAGAAGGTATCTCAGCTGGATGTTGCATAGACTGTTGAACAGTTAAATACTGCTACCTTGTTACTGTTGTGGCGCTGAAGCCCATCTGCATAGCGTGAAGAATCTGTTTCCTGCCACCCCCGTGAGGCCTGTTCAATGCTGTCTGAAGCTTTGATTCTGTCTGTTCCAGCGAAAGTCCCGCTCCGCTTGTGACATGAGTTTGTTGCAGCTCTGAAACCCATCGGTGTAGTGTGAAGTACCCGTCCACTATTCGCCACTGAGTCCGGCGTCAGCGCCAGAAGGAAGTGAGTCCCGATCCACACCCACCTGTTTCTTACTCACCACTGTGAGCCCGGCGTCAGCGCCAGAAGGAAGTGAGTCCCGATCCACATACCCACCTAGGATACCCACCGTCCATTACTCACTATCGTGAGTCCGACACCGTTGCCCGACACGGTTTGCTCTGGATTCCTGGGAAAAGGAAGGAAGAGGATTTTAGATTAGGGTTTTCAAATTACTTTTAATATTAAATAAAGCTTGTGATTCTTTTATTCCTGTCTCCTGCCTCCTCCTTTGACACGCTCCTCAGGGTGATCCTGGTCTAGGGGTGGGTGCAGTCTGGTTTGACCCACTCCGACCTGTGACATACGCATCAGCGTAGATGAGTCGAAATAATCTTGGCTACTGGATCCGCGTTCCACCCCAAATGACATATGAATAGTTATTCCACCCATTATATATGAGCGGTTTCCCCGACGGGTGATGGTTTTGACACCATTCTGCCGAACAATGCTTCGTAGTGGAAAAAACTTGTACTTTTAGCTCATAAAAAAGCAATAACACAAGGATTGGACATGGGAGATTGTTACAGAATTCTCTAAAATGGCCAGAAACTTAATGCTGTGTATATTATTGTGATATGAATAGCTCTTTGATGTTTTCATCAAATATTAATTTAATTATTTGTAAAATGTAAAATTAATGTAAATGTAAAAAAAGTAAATATATACATAAGAATGTAAAAATAAAAATGTTATTCAATATTAATACTAGACTTTAGAATAATTCAAACAGTGAAATAGTTGTTTTGTAAATAGTTTATTTATAGTAGATAATTTTGGGCAAAATATATACCATATTTTCCGCACTATTAAGCGCACTTAAAAGCCTTTAATTTTCTCAAAAAATGACATTGCGTCTTATCATCCTTATATATGTATCAAGGCGCTCTGTCAAAATGTTTCAGTATGAAAAACCAATAAAACCAATTTAATAATAATAAAATGTTTCAGTACGACTGGTAAACTACAAAGCCGCACCGCTTGCAGTATTACGGCTACCGTAGTCAGTAAACACCGGTACTGTGCTTACTCACAGTTCCTCCACGTTTGGGAGAAGAGTGAGCAATGAACTGAAAAAGTGAGCTTTACGTGTTATGCGTAACTAAACAATGTTGAGTTATGCACTAACGTTTGATTTAGTGGTATCAGACTGTTTCTTTTGCTATGTGTTTACTGAATTAGGGAAAAGTTCCCCTCCACGTTTGGGAGAAGAGTGAGCAAGGCTGGGAGATATTGTTAATACACACATCAACGTTTATTTGTTGTTTATTTTTGTCATTAGGAAGCCAATGAAGACACAAAGGAAAAAACACCAGCTTCCAGATCGAAGAAAAAGGAAGTTCCAAGAAGATCACCGAAAACAAGACTGACGTCAAGAAAAAGACAGGTACAACAAAAAACTCATGCATAACAACAAAAATTAGACAGTATCTTAACTTCGGAAATACTAATGTCATTTAAGAGTTTACATATGCTGGTGGATTAACCGTTAACATAACACAGTTAGTTTGAATGTGTGTTAGTTATGTGAATTCCCTGTGATTGATATCTTGTGTCCCTGAATGGCGAAGACGACATCTCCCATCGTTCCCAACTCTTTCACAGTGTCATCAAGCGTCGCCTAAATCATTGTTTGGATAATGCGATCTCTAGAACTAAAATGTACATATTGTTTCTATAGTCTTCTGGGCTAATATCACATTCATTTCAAAATGCCCCTTCTCTCTCTTAAACATCATTACTTGAAGAACACAGACAAAGTGGTTTTAAATGTATCAGTCGCCTTTTTTGAACATAACGTAAAACATACCGACAGAGTTAACTTTTCAAAATCGGTTTTACACCTAAAAATGTATGACTAACAATAATAATTAGGAGGCCCGGCTCCATGGGGGCCTTGGTGGGCTATGCACACCTTATCAGAAGCTTTGCCCACCCTGCCTCAACCCAGAGCCGTTGAGAGAGAGGATCCGTGAACCACGCTGTACTAATTCAATTCCTTACCCGACTTTACCCGCTTGACAAAAATGCCGTGACCTGAACCGCAAAACATCTACATGATGTAGATTAAACAATTTATTTTCTCACGCAACAAGTAACAAAAATTAGGAATTCCTGGGTAATCCTGTTCAAACATGTAGTAGCCTAACTGAACATGCCAAAGTTTCGGGAGAGACAGTCAAGATTTAATCCACTAAAATATTGTTAGTTAATAGTAGCTATTCTATATTTTTCTGTAAAATTATACCAAAGGCCATGGTGCCATCAAGGCTTAATAAGCATCAGATGCCATCTTCGCATCAGGTGAGATGAGTCGAAATAGTCTTGGCTACTGGATCCGCATTCCGCCTGCTATTTCCCGACCTACATAAGAATGTAAAAATAAAAATGTTATACAATATTAATACTAGACCTAAGAATAATTAAAAAAGCTAAATTGTTATTTTGTAAACAGTTTGTTTGTAGTACATCATTTTGGGGAAAATATACACAGTGGTGTGAAAAAGTGTTGACCCCCGTTTCTGAATTCGTATTTTTTTTGCATGTTTGTTCACACTGTTTCAGATCATCAAACAAATGTAAATATTAGTCAAAGATAACACAAGTAAACACAACATGCAGTATTTAAATTAAGGTTTTTATTATTAAGGGAAAACAAAATCCAAAACTAGTAACCCCCCTCTGCCCACCTGGAAAATCACTTGGTCCACCTTAACCGTAAATATAACGCAGTTAGTTTGATAGCATGAAACAGCTGGAACACGCTACACGACTTAAAAAATCTGAAGAGTTGTAGGAGTCACACACTTGGTGATGTTTTAAACGTTTGCAGAGGAAAACGGGGATCACGCACTACATGACTAAGGATCACACACTCCCAGATTTAAAAATCTTTCTTAATTCAACAAAATCAAACAGATGGTTGGCCACATACCAGAGGTGGGGTACTTGAGTCACATGACTTGATTAGGGTCTGACACGAGTCACAATTTTCAGGACTTCCGACTTGCTTTATTGAAGTAAGAAAATGACTTAACTTGACTCTGATTTGAGAGCAAGTGACTTGAGACTTGACTTAAAGTGGAAGACTCGACAATAACTTGAACTATAATAAAGTAATATAAAGTAATACGATTTGTTTAAAAAATAATTATTGTGACTCAGCAGCACTATAGTCTCCGCCTGTGGCTTTAACGCTGCAAAACTCAAACCCCGCCAAACATGGCAGACAACAGTCGAGCTCCACAAATAGTCACGTTTGGCTATAAGTACTTTGAACAAGAACAAAAAGGTAAGGTAAGAAAGTAATTTGTTAATAGTCAATGTAATAAAACGATTGTAATGAATTAATCGTTTCTGTTTGTCATAATTTGGCCTTGGTTGTTTTTTATTATTAGAAATGTGATCATCGATCATCACTCGTAGGGTTAAGTCTCATCTCATAGGTAGATGTATTGGGGAATTTGACTGTATCTGTGGCATAGCCCGAATTTTAATGTTGGGGGGCATCTTAAAATGAAGGGCTAATTTCCATATTAAATGTGCGCATTTTCAAGTGTTTGTGTGGACTGTGTGTGGTAGCTGAATAGCAGCTCGCTTATACGGTATGACAGGCTGACATGGATGCGCCGATGCTATCACTTACACTTAAAAAACTCTTTCAAACATTTTGATCATACTTACAAAAATAACTTAATCGATCTAATCTGTGAAGTGTCTACATTTTTTCGTGTAAACTCACAATAACAACAAAACGTTTTGTGCTGTAAAATAATGAAACCAGTTCTAATAGAAAACAAATATTCTCAGATTATTATGTATGAAATGTGCATATTGCACATAGATGACAATTAGGCGTCATAACTTTAAAACTGGGCTTTATTAACATAAACATCCGTTCATTTTGACTAACGAGATTCTAGATCGAAGTCAAGTAAATGATCCGAGATCCCCATCACTAGATGTAAATTCCCAATACTGTGCCCTGTAATTGACAGCACAAGTATTACAGCATCATAAATATAAAACATATGATAGGCAGATTTTCATTCACTATACTTAGTTTATAAGGTTCATAGCCTGTTTAAATGCTTAAGTCTTACATTCTGTCAGTATTTTCATTTCGCTGTCTTTGTAAACAAATGAAAATGTCTATCGAAAAATGAACCTCTGTTTATTTTAGTACTGCGACTTGACTCTCTTAGGGTGAACACTTGACTTGACTTGACTTGACTTGCTTGATTTGTCTAAACTGTGACTTGAGATTTGACTCGAGACTTGATGGTTAAGACTTGAGACTTGCTTGGACTTGACCATATGTGACTTGTCCCCACCTCTGCCACATACACAATGTGAAGTTTTAGGAGTAACAACTGCGTTTAAACACATAAGTGAATGCCCGATATTATTGTTCTGTCTTTGTGTATTCAACATCACTCACTGTTATTGTGATGATTGACACATAATAACCATAATAAAGCTCTGCTGTCATGTGTTTTTAGCAACTGCTGTTTTGACAATAGTATTACAGTAATACATCTTAACACAATACCGTCTGCAGTGATGTCATACTGGATGCTTTTAATGTTTGTGGGTTCACAGAGCACTCACACACAGTGTTGCCAAATTTCAAGTTTTAAAACTGTCTTTGTCTTGTTTGACTCATGCTCATAAAGTGATAGAATTCATTAAAGAAATTAAACTGGACAATTGTGGATTGCAATATTTCAGTCTTCATTTCTATGCAGTCCGGTCAACCACATCTTCACAACAAAAAACTTCTTAAAACCTATTTCTTCTGTGAATACTTGACAGACAAAAAATAATAATAATAAAAGAAAAACACTAATCCTTTCTCTCAACATGTAGTGGTCTAGCTTTTGTTGAAACCAGTAACTTTGTATTGGCACCTACTGTATTGACATATCACCTATTGCTCCCTAAACTCTTTGTAAGTCGCTTTGGATAAAAGCGTCTGCTGAATAACTAAATGTAAAATGACTTAATGTAAATATAGAGCATTTAGATTTGTTTCAGTTTAGTATGGGCTTGTGCTTGTTCACGGATTTTGCATAGGTCTGCAAGACTAATCTTATTTTAATCGTGATAATGATTTATGCTTCCCACATTGAATTTAACCAAAGTTAACCAGTTTTTTTTATTTGTGTGTTTTTGTCATTAGAATGTCAACTCAATGGACGAAGACAAGGGGCCCAAATATAGAGCTCCCAGATCCCCTAAAAAAATTAAGCTGGAAAGGCGGTCATTGAAAGCTCGACATGCTTTAAGAAAAAAAAAACCGTTTAATTATGAAAATAAATGTGAAATTAAGGACTTGCGTCAAGAAATAAAATGATTTAATTGTGAAAAAATATGTGTAATTAAGGACTTGTTTCAAGAAAAAAAAAATGTGTAACTTGAAAAGAAATCTGTTATTAAGACAATGTTTGGACAATATTTTTGGTTAAAGTTTATGTTCAATATTAATCTGTTTATCTAAACTATTTGTACCAATACTAACCTTGTACCTTAAAGGAGACATCAGATGAAAAGCCCACTTTTTTTGTGTTATAAGTGCTATAATCGGGTCATTCCAGAAAACATGAAAAACAAGAACCTAGTAAATTTCTTTTGGTATGCCTTTCCCTGCAAGCATGTGGGAAATCGAGCCGTTCAGTTTCTGATTTTGATCTCCGAAGCGGATTTTATCATAACGTTACCGCCCCTTCATCTACACAGTTCCATGTGATGCCATGGCTCAATTTCGTGGACAATATGCAATGTAGTCGCTGCACAGCAGACTCCAAACAGAGTCCAAACCTAGGAAGAGAGTGGAGTGGATTTATTTTATATTTTAGTGGAAATCCATCAGAAACCAGAAGTACAAACATGATTGAGTGCTTTATGAAGCTGGGACAGTACAAGCAGAATTAGCTTCAAAGTTGTTCCTCAAGAGGGATCGAGACCGACTGAATGAGACAAAACAGCCGATTTATTCATCAACAGTCTGAATTGACGTTAATGTAACTTAATATAGAAGGGGCAATCGTGGCCTAATGGTTAGAGAGTCGGACTCATGAATAAAAAGGGAGCGATTGAGTTGCCCATGAGCAAGGCACCTTACCCTTACTTGATTACCCTTACTCCCTGAGTAAGTGTTCACCACTTGCTCACTACTCACTGGATGGGTTAAAAGCAGAGGTCACATTTCGGGTATGGGTCACCATACCTGACAAATACAGTTGAAAGAAAAAGTATGTGAACCCTTTGGGCTTACTTGGATTTATTCATAAATTGGTCATAAAATGTGTTCTGATCTTCATCTAAGTCACAACAATAGAGAAACACAGTCTGCTTAAACTAATACCGCACAAACATTATACGTTTTCATGTTTTTATTGAACACAACATGTAAACATTCATATTGTAGGGTGGAAAAAGTATGTGAACCTTTGGGTTTAATAACTGGTTGACCCTCCTTTGGCAGCAATAACCTCAACCAAACGTTTCCTATAGTTGCAGATCAGACCTGCACAACGGTCAGAAGAAATTTTGGACCATTCCTCTTTACAAAAGTGTTTCAGTTCAGCAATATTCTTGGGATGTCTGGTGTGAATCGCTCTCTTGAGGTCATGCCACAGCATCTCAATCGGGTTGAGGTCAGGACTCTGACTGGGCCACTCCAGAAGGCATATTTTCTTCTGTTGAAACCATTCTGTTGTTGATTTACTTCTATGCTTTGGGTCGTTGTCCTGTTGCATCGTCCATCCTCTGTTAAGCTTTAGTGGGCGGACAGATGTTCTTAAGTTTTCCTGCAAAATGTCTTGATTAACTTTGGAATTAATTTTTCCATCGATGACAGTAATCCGTCCAGGGCCTGAGGCAGCAAAGCAGCCCCAAACCATGATGCCCCCTCCACCATATTTCACAGTTGGGATGAGGTTTTGATGTTGGTGTGCTGTGCCTTTTGTTCTCCACACATAGCGTTGTGAGTTCTTTCCAAACAACTCAATTTTGGTTATATCTGTCCACAGAATGTTTTGCCAGTAGTGCTGTGGAACATCCAGGTGCTCTTTTGCAAACTTCAAACGTGTTGCAATGTTTTTTTTGGACAGCAGTGGCTTCATCCGTGGTGTCCTCCCATGAAGTCCATTCTTGTTTAAGGTTTTCCTTATTGTAGATTTGTCAACAAAAATGTTAGCCTGTGCCAGAGATTTCTGTAAGTGTTTAGCTGACACTCTAGGATTCTTCTTCCCCTTCTAGTTTTCTGCGCTATGCTCTTGCAGTCATATTTACAGGACGACCACGCCTAGGGAGTGTAGCAACAGTGCTGAACTTTCTCCATTTGTAGACAATCTGTCTTACCGTGGACACATGAACATCAAGGCTTTTAGATAAACTTTTGTAGCCCTTTCCAGCTTTATGTCAGTCAACAATTCTTGATCGTAGGTCTTCTGAGAGCTCTTTTGTGCGAGGCATGGTTCACATCAGACAATGCTTCTTCAGAACAGTCAAACTCAAAACTTGTGTGTTTTTTTATTGGACAGGCCAGCTTTAATTAACACTTCCAATCTCATCACATTGATTGGACCCCAGGTTGGCTGACTCCTGGCTCCAATTAGCTCCTGGAGAAGTCATTAGCCTAGGGTTTCACATCTTTTTCCACCCTGCACTATAAATGTTTACATGTTGTGTTCAATAAAAACATGTAAACGTATAATGTTTGTGCGGTATTAGTTTAAGCAGACTGTGTTTCTCTATTGTTGTGACTTAGATGTAGATCATAACACATTTTATGACCAATTTATGAAGAAATCCAAGTAAGCCCAAAGGGTTCACATACTTTTTCTTTCAATTGTATATCTTAACATATCTCATCCTTCCTTACATCAGTAACATCAACCATAGTGGCAGTGTATTACATCAGAGCAGATTCTTTTCCTTACATGTTCTCACTAATGGTAGTTTACTATGGAGGATTAGAAATTACTTAATAAAATGTGTAAATAACGTGCATGAATAAAGAGATTAATAAATACAGACAAATGTAGACATGGAGGTAATAAAGGTTCAGTTTAGACGCGTGGCTTTTCCTGTCCAAATCTGCTCCGAGCGGAGTTTGAATCGACTAACAAGTGTCTTATACACCATGACGTCTCCCACTCATCACTACAGTACTCATGACGAGTGAGAATATACGATTTTTTCATAATTATTAAGTTATGTTGTTTCATTAATTTATCCCTTTATTTACAGATTCATTTGTTTGTTTATTGGTACATTGACTTATTTACACATTAAAGCACATTAGTAAATCCACTGTATGGAGAGCAGAGAGTGTCCCTCGCGCTCAAAGCGCTTTCTGTTGTCATGTTGCTTTTTTTGGTGATGTTGGCCCCTGTTTTGCTTAGCATTCAGAGGGGCAATCTTCCGGTCTCTCTCGTGAAACCAATATGGAAGTGACTTTAATTGTAATTTATTGACTTGCCGCTAAAGGCTGGCTCCAAAAGACGGCAGAATGTCATTGAGCTCCATATTAAAATAGCCAATTTACAGGAGCAAAAAAAACACGTTTGCAGACTGGTAAACATTTTTTTATGGGGTTTGGGTGGCAGCGTTTAGACATACAAAAATAAACCACACTAACAGACCAATCACACCAGACTTTGTATTGATGTAACCAAACATGCTAGATGTGAACACACCCTTAGACATTGGGCAGTAAACAGGGAGTTGAAGGTTCAAAACAATGCTGTACAGTTCAACTTGGATTATGGGCCATTAGACATTATATTTCTAAATGTCATACTAAATTTGATAAACCTGAATAACTTTAACTTCAGGTGACAGAATTCAGACGCCGAAACACCTGAAGATCACATGATAAAATAAAATAATATTAAGATTTAATATGCCGAAATATAATATGGCTCGTAAGGTACATCAGGAACATATATCCCAATGACTGAACATAAGCCCTCGTCTGCTCTTATTGACTGCAGTAAGGGGAAGGAGCTGATCTATCCTTCACATATATGTGTCGGCCTGTGTCTTTCAATGCCTTCTACCTATCAATCCTTCAGCCAAGAGGGCTGTGAGTCAGTATACTGAGCCAGTATTCCAGGACCAGACCAAAGGACCATTATTCACCAAATGGCACTTTACACATCACTCTAATGACATGTGATATATCATGAGCATAACTGACTTAAGTACATATATTCTACATCAGTGTTTCTCAGCTTCAGTCCTCGCCAGGGGCGTCACTAGGCCCTTTTTAGGGGGGCTTCAGCCGCCCTAAACTTCAGCCCAGCCCCCCCTAAAAAATTATTACATTAATTAATTTGTGATCGCTTCAGTCCCCTTTAAAAACGAATTTGAAACGTCGGCGTGATGCGTGACCTCCCCTGATCTAAGTCTGCATGGATTCAGCGCGTTATTCAATCCGCAGGAGCGCCGAGCGGAGCGAACATCAGAGAGTACAAGGTGTGTGTGTGTGTGTGCATTTATTGATAGATTGCTATGATATTACATCTGCATCGGTGCAGTTCTTGTAATTGCAGTTTACATAATGTTACTGGACCAATACAAGGTTCGGTTTCTCATCCAATACCTGTACGTCTGCGCTGCGTTCACCTTCAGCCCTAATCACAGTGTGATGGTTGTTTTTTCTTCCGACAAAAATGAAGCGATTTACACCCATGAAAACATACTTTAGAAAACGATCATGATTTATTTTAATTTACTTTTTAAAATTTAAAATATATTATTGTGTATCTCGTTATTACAAAAAGCCATGCCAAAAAAAATAGTTAAATACACACATCATTGTCTGAAAGCAACAAATTGCACAGAGAGAGAAACATCATGTGGAGTTATTTTGGTTTGTTTTATTAAATACATTTTTGTATTAAGTAATAATGAATCATTAATGTATCATGATACATTAGAGTAAGAGTAGAGTAAAGGGATTTGTGTTTTATTTTAAGTAATTGATTTATAGATGTGGCAAATTGATTGATTGTTACTTTAAAAGAAACGTGTGTACTTGTGTTTGTACAGTGAATAATGAATCAGGAAGTCTTCATTGTAAAAAAAATCTACTTTCCCAACTCAAATTTTCTATGTTTCAATTTTACAGTGTTGTATATGGCTCAGTCAGTACTCCTACTCCCATATATGAAATACAGGGAATACAATGAAATAGTGGATGGCAATAAGGTTAGTAGTATACATCCCTACCCTAATAGTCAAATAATATTTTTTTAATCATACCCTTATTGGGGGCTGAGCCCCCCTAAAATGAAAATCCTAGAAACGCCCCTGGTCCTTGCCCTCTCCCAGAACTTTTTGGATGTGTGTTACGACCTGTCTAGGGTCGATCGCAACATAAACGAAAATCCACACATAATGTAACCTTTGTAAAGAAATTTGTTTATTACATAAAGGAAACACAAAATAAATAAGGGTTTCTATTCTGGGGCCCGTTCTTCGTACGTCGCTTATTACATCCGAGATCAAATGACACATCCAAGATAATATCATCGTGCTAATCATGATCCGGCTAATTGGGTTCTTCGAAACACACCTGCCGCTTATGATTAGTATCGCTGGATTGAGTTATCTGAGATAAATGCGCGTTCTTGCGCTTGTTTAAAAGGGGATATGTATCGATAGTAGAAACAATGATCAGCAACGCTGCTATTGGCTGCTCATCATGGCAAAAGAGCGCGCTCAGTTTTTCAACGCAGCAGAGCAAGAATTATTACTGGAAGGGTTTGCTATGCTTCCAGTAATAATTTGAAAAAATAATTAAAACGCCAGAAGAGAGGTCTGGCAAAAAGTAGCAGACAAATTAAATGCGTAAGTGTTCCATGTTATGGTTATATCACTTATTATTACAGTATATAGTCTTATTTTAATAATTTCATATTTCATATATATTTCAATTTTCGTAAATAATTTGTTGCTGCGTTAAATTATGTCTATAATCCAAATGGCTTGTACAGTCATTTCAACAAATAAATATTGAGTCAATTGCTTTGACTTGTGAAGCTGAAAGCTGTATAACTAATGTCATTTTTTTTGCAATTTGATATTGATCATATTTTCTCCTAGTGTATTGTAATGCCATTGAGTTCTCCTCTTTTGTGTAGTTTTACATAATACACCAACACTTTTATCTGTTCCCAGGAAAGTGGTGTCTGAAATATGTACAGTGAGTGGACATTTCTAACTTTACATCAAAAGGAAAGAAAGTGCAACACTTTGTAATACCCATTTTTCTTTTGCACAGGCCAGTGAAGAAACCCTCTCAGATGACTGTCCTTTGGAGGAATTACTTGTAAGTGCACAAATAACTTTATGTAATTTATAGGTGTGGACACATTATTTCTGACTGCAATATGAGTTGCAGGAGGAAACGCCTACAGCACAGAGGTGGGCAGTCTACTTTTCCTTTTTCTGTTGCATGAGGCTTGTTGAGTTTTTTTTTTTTTTAATGGCACAGGGGGATATCCGTACCCTATATAAACGGAATCTTCAATATAAAATTGAGTATTTTGCTCTTAAAAAAAACAAAATTAAGGGAAGAAATTGAACTTGACACCTTAAAGAAGAAAAAACTGGCACTAGAGATTGAGTTGCCTCAAAATAATCTTCTCAGTAAGTGCTTAAACACTATTTTTCACAAAGAGTACTATTGCTGCCCTTGGATAACTATGTATATATATATATATCTTATTGCAGGCAAAAGATGACCATCACTGGCTTTTCTTGAGAAACAATAATTGAAATAAAACTCCATGAACTAAGCATGTTGTCTTCTATTATTCATTTAATGAAAGTTTATGTGTAAAAGAAAGAATTCATAAAATGGTGTTCCACAATTCTGTCCCGTGCAGCTCTGCCACTAGGTTGGTCCAAGTGCACTGGCTGGAGGTCATCATCAGGCTGCACCTCCACCACAGAGGTCCTCTCCTTTCTGATGGTGGCAATATTGTGGAAGATGGCACATGCAACAATAATGTCACAGGCCCTGTCAGGTGCATACCTCAGACCCTTAAAAAGACACTGAAATCTTCCTTTAGTTGGCCAAAGGTCATTTCAATGCGTGGCCTTGTCCTGGCTAGAGCTGCATTGTAACAGGTTTGTGGTCCAGGGTTTGGGTCGGGGAATGGCGTCATGAAGTACTGCCTGCCTGAAGGCATAGCCCCTGTCGCCAAACAGGATCCCATCGTAAGCACCTGGAAAAATGCAGTTTTGTTAGGCTCAGAATAAAATTATGTAATACAGTGAGTTTTAAATAATTTTTCCTTACCACGTTCTAATAATGTGCATAAATGTGACTCTCTGAAAATCCTGGAGTCATGCACAGAACCAGGCCATGTGGCTTCCACATTTGTGATGTGGAACATGGAGTCGCACACCATCTAAAATATTTGTAATCACTCAACTGCATACTTTTTGATTACATAACTTTTATTTATTTATTACTTATCTGGAATATGAATAATTGTTGTAGTAATTTACTTGCACATTTACACTGTGAAATCCCTTTCGGTTCAAAAAATCCCCTTCATTTGGGCCAGGTGGGGCCTTGATGGGGACCTGTGTGCAGTCTATGGCACCAATAACGTTAGGGGAGCCTGAGGAACAAATACTGTAAGTCCTAGGCTACTTTTTGGCATGATCATGATTCCATGATCTTCATTAACAATTATAATGTACCTGCAGTTGCAAAAAAAATCTGCTTTACAGCCTGTGGTCTTAAGTGGCATGGAAATACCACAAAGCCCCCTAAAGCCCCTACTGTTTGAGTGACAGATAAACTTTGCGAGTGGCACGACATACAGCACTTTTACCCACGTTTTCTGCATCTCCAATAGTGTAAAGGAAAGTGCCACTCGCAAAGAATCGCAAAGCTATACAAACTGTTTGTGCAGTTGTTAAAGCCCGACTGCGACGAGTCCAACATTTAACGTGTGGCTCCAACAAGTTGATAATGTAGATACACCCTCCCGAGAAAAACGATATCTCTCAATCAGTAGATTATCGCGCTGCGCAAAAGGATCCTGTCGATATTGCAAAACGCGATTAATTCGAAAAGCTCTTCGAATTATTCTGGCACCTTCAGCAACGGATTCCTGACGTAAAAACGGACAAGACATGTCTGCGAAAGACTTCCCATATCACCTCCGCTTATAAAGCAGCAATCTAATCCTGTTTACATGAAGTAAGCCTGCTCGCGAGCAGGTTCAAGCTTACGGACCTGTTGCTATGACAGCAAGTCCAGGATGAGCTTCGAAGAACCAAACAATCCAAGATCATGCCAAATCGTCAACAATCAAATCCAGCTAACCGAGTTAGCGACGTACGAAGAACGGGCCCCAGGAGTGGTCAATGCCAAAACAATAAACAAAACCATTACTTTTGTAAATACCCAACTAAATAACCTAAACGTCTTAACAAATAAAAGAAACAAAAGACAGTCAATTAACCTAACTTCCTAAACTCAAACAGAGGGAAAAATGAACACAGGCAAATAAAGATGGCGACACACTCCCTACTTCCCTTAAAGTAAGAACAATGACAAATCATCAAAACTAATGAAAACAGAAAATAACGAACTCTTACAGATTCTCAAACTAACATCTTAAATAATAACTAAGGACATAACAGAATCCGAATTCAAAGGTCCAACATAAACAAACTCGGGGTAAACCCAACAAGAACCCAAATGGCCCAAAATGGACCATTAGGAGCATTAAAGCAGCCCTTAAATACTAATTCCGGAATGGAAACAGTCCAATCAGGAACTACAGTCAATTTAGGTCACACCGCCACCTGGAGGGAGACAGACTTAGAGAGAGAGAACAAGAAAAAAACACTGGATACATAACATGTATCCCTATATAAAACACCTGATTAAACTCATCAGCCCCTCTCCAATGTTAGTTAGCAAGTTAACTAGTCTTACCAATAACACACTAACCAACTAATGAGCCAAGTCAAGTGTTTTATTAAGAGAGAGACATCTAAAACCTTCTGGGAGGAGGCCCCAAGGACTGTAGTTGATAAACACTGTTCGACATTATGACAATTTACACATCACTCTGCTAACATGTGATATATGATGAGCATTCTTAAGTATAAGAATAAAATCACATAATTCTTTTTCACATCACATTTTCTCCATTAGCTTAATACACACAACCCCAGATATCTTACAAATATTAAAACCTTTACAACACCAGAGTAGTCTGGAGTCACTGTTGACTGGGAAATAAATAACTAAATTTATAGAGAGTTAAGGGTTCAATATGGGGTGTGGAACAAAAATAGGGAAGCATGTTTTTTCTCTGTAATTTGTCTTTTTTTTTAGCATTGTGGTATGTTAGAAAACAAAGTAATGTTGGAAATAGTTTTCATTTTCATTATTAGTCATGTTAGTGTGTTTCTGTAAACCCTGAATGATATTAAATAGAAAAACATGCACACCAATAAATCTGTATATAGTAAAGATCTACTGTGTGTTTCCATCAAATGTTTTAGATGCACCTTAGAGACCTGGGGCCTGTACCATGAAGCCAGTTTAGGTGGCTAGCCAGGTAAGTTTAGGATTACTTTCTCGGCTTTAACTCGGCTTTAATCGGTGTTCATCGCCACGGTAATTTACGGTGCACGGCTAACCTGCTCCGGAGCAGGTTTTTTCAAATTTACATATAAGTGAGGCAACTAACTCACAGTGCTTGTTACAATTGCTAGTTATTTTTAATAATGTTTAATAAAATAAAAATACTAACATAAAAAGATGTAAATATATATTACAAATATAAAATCGAGTAATGGTAACTATGCTGGTAAAATCTGATTTTAGAGATGACATTTGCTGGCTTTCCCTTACACATGAAAATAAATGTATTGATATTCCATTCTTTTATTGTACTACATACAATATGTATTTCTTTGCATTGCATTTTTTACAATCTTGTCTGTGGT
Source organism: Triplophysa dalaica (assembly GCF_015846415.1). NCBI lineage: Eukaryota > Metazoa > Chordata > Actinopteri > Cypriniformes > Nemacheilidae > Triplophysa > Triplophysa dalaica. The sequence continues at coordinate 211,237 of NW_026622639.1, read as the reverse complement.
GCAGAACATCTAGGAACACTTCCAGTTTCACTGTGTTCACTGTGTCTTTGTCCACTGAAGAAACTTTCTATTAAACAGCTAGAGTAAGATATAGACAAAACCATAAATTGACAGGTGACATCACATATTTCTTAACACTGCTATTTTAATCTTTTTTTTATCAAGTTACACTTACAATGAACCTAAATAATGTATCATAAAGTAGGCCTACATTTTTAAATGTTTAAGACGTTTTTTATACTTATAATATCTATAACATTCCCTATGCATCTGTGTTTTTGTCAGTGCTTTAAGGAAGGAATGGTATAACAGGGCTGTTTAATAGCATGTTGGTGGGAGACGGGGGTCCCTATGTATGCCAGAGGTTTCTGCTATCCTGACCGCAGAACCACTTCAACATGGCCCTCAATCAAACCGGAGTCAGGATTGAGATGACAATCGGATTTTTAAATGAACACTTCAACTGACTACTAAGTTCACATACTGGTATTTTTTTATTTAACCTTCTTTATTAAGATTAAGCTTCTCTAGTGTATTTTGTTTACATTTCTTCTTTAACCTGAAGGTAAACACTTCAGTGTCTTGGGGAAGGTTGTGAAATGTCCTACAATAACAGAGACACCAGTAACATAAAATATAAATCCTCACATTCACACTTGTGCCATAATGAATAGTACAGTACATTTATCTCTTTAACTTTGTCAGCACACAGATCGTTTCACTTCATCATGTGCTTCATCCTCATTAATAAAGGTAAACTAAATGATAACTAATGTTAGCAGGATATGTTCATCCACTGTGGGGGCAAACAAACTCATCATATTACATTACTGTAATATTTATCTTACTTCAGTATACTACAGTAAATGTGTGTACTATATAGTCGTTCAACTTGTGCATTAACTCAATCAGCAGTGTTTCTGAAACCGTTCTCTCTTGTGTAGACAGCAGAATCAGTATTACTTCGTGGCTGAAATACATTTTTGTGTTACTAATATTTGCGCATAATTATTTCCTTAGAAACCTACGGAACTTCCTCTATCCATGTTGAAAGCGGTTTGTTTAGCGATTCCGACATCACTCATTCATTTGCACGCACGCACAAACTAATCTTAGCTTCAGGATCAAAGCTTGAGATGACAAAGAAACTCCTGGAGCTGCTTCATGGTACCAACAAAGCTTGATCATGTTGGTTTGGTTTTGGCAACCCAAAACTAATCCTGTAACCCTGAGTTTGTTCTGCAACATTCATGGTACAGGCCCCTGATGTAGATTATTTGGATGTAGACTTTCATAAACAATGATAACAAATGGCTAAAAATCATCCTCAGGAATTTATAGATGATTTATAGATGAGTCTTTGTAGTGTCTTCAAATACATGCAACAGATTTGTGTCACAATTTAAACTTCAAGTCAAATAAGATATGCTGCAGATAAAGTAGTTGTGCTGTTTGTAAACATGCTGCTAATGCAAAGCATAGAGCTGATGTCTGTAGTCGTAGATTACATATGTGACCGGGGGCCCGTTCTTAGTACGTCGCTAACTCGGTTAGCTGGATTTGATTGTTGACGATTTTGCACGATCTTGGATTGTTTGGTTCTTCGAAGCTCATCCTGGACTTGCTGTCATAGTGTAACTCGGTTGAACTTTAATCCTTAGTTTGTTATACCAGTTTGATTTGATGCATATTGTACTATGTTCTTCTTTTACATTTAAAAGATTAAATATTTTTTGGTCAATAATATTTGTGGAGATGCTTCAATAATGCCTTTAACAATATGAAGAACGAGGTACAAAAAAGGTTTTGTGTATTTATTTTATTTCTGAAAGTTTGTAATGGGCCAATCACGGTTGAGGTCAAAGGGAGGGAGGAAGAGGATCGGGAGACGGAGACGGAGAAAACACGTGGTTAAAAAATGAGATTTTTGAGACCCGTTTTTAGCGAAAGTGTTCAACCCGGACTCTGATATTTGTTTTAAGGGTGACATTTCTGTCGGTGCGAGTGGCATACAACGCACATGAAGACTGAAATTAGTGCTTAGCGTTTTGCATGGACTTTGCTAACGAGCTAGCGGCCAGCGATCTCGAGTGGTTAAGCCTGTGTGGAACTGTGAGAGTGAGGATGAGAAAAGACCCTGACGGAGCCGTCTAGTGTTACTTTGTGTGGACTTTGTCTCGTCGACCATGTGACTTTCCTCGTCAACAATCTTCCCTTCAACTCTTTTCGTCCGGTTTCCTGTGGCTGATGTCTTTGATCCTGTCCGTGTGAGGTTGCATCTGCATTCAGTATATAAGGGCCCTATATTGTTTGTATGTGAATTTAAATGCCATTCTGATGTGAAAAGTGACTTTATCAATACCTGTTTACAGTGAATCCTTTTTTCTAACTAAATATGTTATATGTTTTATTAAGCCGTTGTGGTTACTGTCTCTTTTGATATTTTTATAATTGATTAAGGGAAAAAAAAAAAAAAAAGAGTAATTTTTGGGTTAACGTTGAAAGTGTTTATTTTATTAAGTACTTGAAAGACTTCATTTCCGTTGAAGGTGTAAGTAATACTGCATAAATAGTGACTTAGAGGGGAAAAGTATTTCATACAAGGAGTTATTCACCCACACACAGGTTGAATACGCATCCATTTATAAGTGAAACTCACCTATTTGGGTAAGAAATTAATAGAACTCAGTATAGCTACCTCTCATTATATTGAAACAAGCTAGAGAGGCGCTACAATAGCAAGAGGTCCGTTAGCTTGAACCTGCTCGTGAGCAGGTTTACTTCATGTAAACAGGATTAGATTGCGGCTTTATAAGCGTAGGTGATATGGTAAATCTTTCGCAGACATGTCTTGTTTTTACGTCAGGAATCAGTTGCTGAAGGTGCCAGAATAATTCGAAGAGCTTTTCGAATTAATCGCGTTTTGCCAGATCGACAGGATCCTTTAGCGCTGCGCGATAATCTACTGATGGAGAGATATCGTTTTTCTCGGGAGGGTATAATCTACATTATCAACTTGTTGGAGCCACACGTTAAATGTTCGACTCTTCGGAGTCTGGCTTCAACAACTGCACAAACAGTTTGTATAGCTTTGTGACTCTTTGCGAGTGGCACTTTCCTTTACACTATTGGAGATGCAGAAAACTTGGGTAAAAGTGCTGTATGTCGTGCCATTCGCAAAGTTTATCTGTCACTCAAACAGTTTTTAGGGGGCTTTGTGGTATCTCCAAGCCGCTTAAGACCACAGGCTGTGAAGCAGATTTTTTTTGCCATTGCAGGTACATTATAATTGTTAATGAAGATCATGGAATCATGATCATGCCAAAAAGTAGCCTAGGACTTACAGAATTTGTTCCTCAGGCTTCCCTAATGTTATTGGTGCCATAGACTGCACACAGGTCCCCATCAAGGCCCCACCTGGTCCAAATGAAGGGGATTTTTTGAACCGAAAAGGATTTCACAGTGTAAATGTGCAAGTAAATTACTATAACAATTATTCATATTCCAGATAAGCAATAAATAAATAAATAAAAGTAATGTAATCAAAAAGTATGCAGTTGACTGATTACAAATATTTTAGATGGTGTGGAATGTAAAAGCCACATGGCCTGGTTCTGTGCATGACTCCAGGATTTTCAGAGAGTCACATTTATGCACATTATTAGAACGTGGTAAGGAAAAATTATTTAAAACTCACTGTATTACATAATTTTATTCTGAGCCTAACAAAACTGCATTTTTCCAGGTGCTTACGATGGGATCCTGTTTGGCGACAGGGGCTATTCCTGCAGGCAGTACTTCATGACGCCATTCCCTGACCCAAACCCTGGACCTCAAACCCGTTACAATGCAGCTCTAGCCAGGATAAGGGCACGCATTGAAATGACCTTTGGCCAACTAAAGGAAGATTTTAGTGTCTTAAGGGTCTGAGGGTTGCACCTGACAGGGCCTGTGACTTTATTGTTGCATGTGCCATCTTCCACAATATTGCCACCATCAGAAAGGAGAGGACCTCTGTGGTGGAGGTGCAGCCTGATGATGACCTCCAGCCAGTGCACTTGGACCAACCTAGTGGCAGAGCTGCACGGGACAGAATTGTGGAACACCATTTTATGAATTCTTTTTTTTACACATAAACTTTCATTAAATGAATAATAGAAGACAACATGCTTAGTTCATGGAGTTTTATCTCAATTATTGTTTCTCAAGAAAAGCCAGTGATGGTCATCTTTTGCCTGCAATAAGATATATATATAGTTATCCAAGGGCAGCAATAGTGCTCTTTGTGAAAAATAGTGTTTTAGGTGTCAAGTTCAATCTCTCCCCTTAATTTTTGTTTTTTAAAGAGCAAAATCCTCAATTTTATGTTGAATATTCTGTTTATATAGGGTACGGATATCCCCCTGTGCCATTAAAGAAAAAAAACTCAAGCCTCATGCATCAGGAAAAGGAAAAGTAGACTGCCCACCTCAGTATATCTTTGTGCTGTAGGGGTTTCTCCTGCAACTCATATTGCTGTCAGAAATAATGTGTCCACACCTATAAATTACATAAAGTTATTTGTGGACTTAAAAGTACTTCCTCCAAAGGACAAACATCTGAGAGGGTTTCTTCACTGTCCTCTGCAAAAGAAAAATGGGTATTATAAAGTGTTGCACTTTCTTTCCTTTTGATGTAAAGTTAGAAATGTCCACTCACTGCACATATTTCAGACACCACTTTCCTGGGAACAGATAAAAGTGTTGGTGTATTATGTAAAACTACACAAAAGAGGAGAACTCAATGGCATTACAATACACTAGAAAATATGATCAATATCAAATTGCAAAAACAATTACATTAGTTATACAGCTTTCAGCTTCACAAGTCAAAGCAATTGACTCAATATTTATCTGTTGAAATGACTGTACAAGCCATTAGGATTATTGACATAATTTAATGCAGCAACAAATTATTTACGAAAATTGAAATGTATATGAAATATGAAATTATTAAAATAAGACTATATACTGTAATAATAAGTGATATAACCATAACATGGAACACTTACGCATTTCATTTGTGTGCTACTTTTTGCCAGCCCTCTCTCCTGGCGTTTTAATTATTTTTTCAAACTCAGCAAACCCTTCCAGTAATAATTCTTGCTCTGCTGCGTTGAAAAACTGAGCGCGATCTTTTGCCATGGTGAGCAGCCAATAGCAGCGTTGATGATCATTGTTTCTACTATCGATACATATCCCCTTTTAAACAAGCGCAAGAACGCGCAATTATCTCAGATAACTCAATCAGTAATACTTATCATAAGCGGCAGGTGTGTTCGAAGAACCCATTAAGCCGGATCATGATTAGCACGATGATATCATCTTGGATGTGTCATTTGATCTCGGATGTAATAAGCGACGTACGAAGAACGGGCCCCCAGTCTGTGAAAGCAATGGACTTAAGAAATAAAGTTTTAAGTTAAAAAAAAGTTAGATTTTAATTTGATGTCAATCTCTAACATGACTTTATTTAGTAAACAAGAACAATATTGGGATTACATTATATATGATTGTATAATTACTAGAAGAGGAATATAAGTGTTGTGTCAGTGTATTTAAGTGCTGAAGTACAAGAGCTTTTGATTGTGTACAGCTGCTGCTCATCATCATCATCATCATCATCATCAGATCTTATGTGTTCTCATTGGTGAAGGAAGAACTGATGACATCACACATCAATTTACTCATTAAACTGGACATTGGAGAGCAGCTGTGTCTCATACAAACACTATTAGAGTGAAGCTTTATAAGGACACCTCATAACACATGTCTGGTTCTTCTGTGAGCACATTATTCAACCAGAATTTATAAGTTGTTCCTCTGTCTCAGAACACTCACAACTTTAGAAAGTAAACAGTGGACCTGAGCACGAGTGAGAGTTGCAATTTTGAAGTTTTCCCAAAACGAGTATCTTACATAATCTTTCCAAATATATATTAACATATGAGTCCTTTTTTTAAATTTGGATTAAACGGTCACTCAGTTCATTTTGAATAAAGGAACTCTTGAGAATTAAGAAGATATACTTGCAGAGAACTAAAGCAGAAGGTGGGATGGGTCTGCCTCATCATCCAACACTTCAACAGTTACAGCAGTAATATACTCTACCTAGTTCACATTTCTTAAAGCATGCAGGTTTACTAAAAATAATTTCTCATCCTTCCCTAACCAGCCAACAAATTCACAAATGGATTCACTATTTTAAAAGAGTCCATGTATTAGAGGAATATCCATTATATGTAATAAACTATCACAGTTAGAGTCCAATGTCTCACTACAGCATAAGAGAGCCGTGGCAAGAAGATCTTGAAATAAATATACCTGATAGACAATGGAAGGGAGCACAAGAACAAGTTCATTCCTCCTGTCTGTGTCTAAGACATGAATTAATACCATTTAAAGTCCTGCACAGACTTCATTTATCTAAACTAAAGCCCTCTAGGATATTTTCTTCTGTGGACCCTTCATGTGAAAGATGTGGTATATCCCCAGCATCATTAGGACATATGTTATTGAAGTGCCATAAAATTTATAACTATTGGAATTCTGTGTTTCAACTATTATCAGAAGTGCTGGATAAACCACTAAAACCAGAGCCAGTCATGGATATTTTCAGTGTCAGAAGTGAAAATTCAGAACTCTCAACAAATCAATACAATATGCTCGGAGCTGTAACCAGTACTCGAGTTGTAAAATCAGGGGGGATGGTGGATTGGATTAAGCATTTAGATAATTTGTTCTGATGACAGCGCAAATGGTGAGAGACCAACCTTTTACCCTTTTGATCACTGACTAAGCACAAAGATAATTAAAATATTACATTACTCTAAAACAACAAGCATGCTATTGATATATTACATATCAGATATTCCTGTCATTGATCTTGACCAAGGCACAATTGGAGTTGGTTCCCAGGCTGGCATGGCTCCCTGCTGCCACATATTTAGGGTAAATACAGAGGACGGAACTTCCACTTCATACCCATGACACCTAAACATCTGTTGAGAATTAATCTATCAAATGTTGAAACATAACCTCAAAAAGGATTGTAAATGAACATGAATCAATTTTGCCTGAGTCAATTTCAATTAAAGTGCAAGAACAAATGGATTAAACAAATGTACAATTTACAAAATCTGAAAATAAAACATATAATACAAATACATAGCACCACCTGAAACTTCTTAAACTCAAACAAAAGACTAAAGAGGTGAAGCAAAATTAATAACAGATCAGTTCAATGCAGCAATCCTGCCTACCACATTCTCCCCTACATTATCTCGCAGAAGCTTCCAAAGATTTTCAAAATCATATTGTATATTTTACGGGCTCTTGCTTTCAGATCATTAGCCAAGCAATGGCTTTGAAGCCAAGACTTGACATAAACATCTGGTTTGATCTTTTGTAGTGGAGGGCCAACAGACTCGATGAAAAGCAAGGCTGACATACTTTGTAGCTCTAGGGTGCTTCTAGGTTGTGGTTAAAATGTTCATCTGACTTGTTCACAGCTTGAAGGAGGGGTGTTAGCTTATTTGGTGCTGGTGGATTCATTTCATCAACAGTTTTGACTTTGACCACATCAATATATTCCCTCATTCCTCTCTGAATTTGTCTGACATTATCAAGCTTGAAAATTGAGCAGAGTTCCTGTATTTCTTTTTCGGCATAATGAACACCACACACATCTGGCCAGTTGGATGGCTGAAGTTCTTTGACATTGTTAAGGAAGCTCTGGTACTCTTCTTTGCTTCTATCTTTACCAGGCAAGCATCCGATTCTTGTTTCTTTATTAACCGAAAAAACTGTTTGTGGTTTATTTCTCTGCTGTGTCGTAAATTATTTGTCAGTGGCACTCCCTTGAATAGCGTCAACCCCATTGCAGTCCGAGCCTCTTCTGCCCTTTGTCCAGGCTGCTCTGCCATTGACTTCAGCACGCGGACCTTTAAGGAAATGTAGTTTAGGTCTAACCAGAAGTGCAATTAGCAAGTGCAGGATATACAGTGTGAATAAATACAGAATACAATATTAGGAAAATACTTTACAATGGGCATGTACTATGAAAATACTTTACAGAAGGAATGTTCTATGACAATATGACAGTCGACAATATGACAGTCGGTATGTACTATGAACAATATATACAGAAGGCTATATACTGTGAACATTAATGTACAGGTGGTTATGAACATATAACAATTTAGACTATACAGTAGTGCAAGTGAATTAAGTGTGCATTAATTATAGACATTGGCTATTAAAGTTGCAGTGGAATAGATAAGTTAATGCGGTTATTAAAGGTACGGTGCAGTATAAATGAAGTTATTAAGGTTACAGTGCAGTAGATGAGGTAATGCAGTTATTGAAGTTACAGTGCAATACATGAGTAGATGCTATTAATAGAGTTACAGTGCAGTAGATAAGTTAGTGCAGTTATTGAAGTTACAGTGCAGCAGATGAGGTAATGCAGTTATTGAAGTTACAGTGCCATACATGAGTAGATGCAGTTAATAGAGTTACAGTGCAGTAGATAAGTTAGTGCAGTTATTGAAGTTACAGTGCAGTAGATGAGGTAATGCAGTTATTGAAGTTACAGTGCAATACATGAGTAGATGCAGTTAATAGAGTTACAGTGCAGTAGATAAGTTAGTGCAGTTATTGAAGTTACAGTGCAGTAGATGAGGTAATGCAGTTATTGAAGTTACAGTGCAATACATGAGTAGATGCAGTTAATAGAGTTACAGTGCAGTAGATAAGTTAGTGCAGTTATTGAAGTTACAGTGCAGTAGATGAGGTAATGCAGTTATTGAAGTTACAGTGCAATACATGAGTAGATGCAGTTAGTAGAGTTACAGTGCAGTAGATAAGTTAGTGCAGTTATTGAAGTTACAGTGCAGTAGATGAGTTAATGCAGTTATGAGAGTAGTCCATTAGTGCAAATGAGCATTCAGTATAATATTCCTTGTGTGCAGGGATGGGCATAAATACATGTAAATGTATTTAAAATACGAATACAAGATACTGTGTGGAAAAATGTATTTAAATACAAATACAGTATTTTGTATTTTGAAAATACATGTGAAATTGGTGATTCAGTGCAGGTACCCTATAAGGCTGAAATCTATCCGGGCCTATTCTAAATACCAAAAAGCATGATGTGTTTAACTGCTAAGAAACTTTCGTTTTCGTTTTATTTACCGCTTCCCTTCCCAATTGCAAAATAACAGCCATTAATATACTTATTTCTGACCGCAATGTTGTCTATCACTTGTGGTGAACACTATTAAAAAATATCAAACTTTTTGTAATACTGTGGGAACCTTTTCTGCTAAGCTAAGAAAAGGAATGGGTGATATGACCAAAATCTTAATTTTACTTCACAGTAAGAATGTATATAATGCTTTCACAATTATCAATACGTTATGATACCACAGCAAAGAAAAGAAATTCAAGCAATTTTGATGTTTTTTTTTACGCAAGTGGTCCAATGCCTTTTTAAGAATAGTATTATTTATATTAATTTAATGTAAAGTTATTTTTTCAAATATAGAAAATTGAAAGTTTGTCTTAAATAAAAAATAAATAAAATTAGAATTGGGCATTATTCCCCGAAAGGTTTTTTTTTCTACAAAAAGATAAAGATTTTGTGTGGTGTATCATTCATCAGTTTCATCACAGATGCACACAATCAAAACACTAAACTATTTTGTTTAATACAATCGTTAATTAATAGAAAATAATGCATTTAAAAATGTATAAGACAGTATTTTTCAATTTAATGTGTTTAATGTTATTATATATTGATATGTTTTGTTATAATGTCACAATTTGAAGTTAACTGGGTTTTACTGAGGATTTAAGAAGTGTACTCAAAACCTTTTTCACATAATGACCTAAAAATTACCCAAAACCTAATCAATTTATATGTGAAGAAATCAAGAGAGGAGTGTTTCACAAATTATTCGGCAAACAAATGACTTCCTCTCATCGCTCATTTTTTGATGATTTGGAGAAAAATGTATCAGAGTCGCCCCCTGTCGTTTCACAGATGTATTCAATGGAGAGCACGTCAAGCATAAAAGCCTCGTCGGTTTAATGAGGAGTGCGCGCAGTAAACAGTTTCGCGGCGTATCTATGTGAATTGTGAAAGTATAAACAAGGCTTCAACTGCTCAAAGCAACAAGAGAAAGCGGCAACTGTTCGCTTATTCCAACGCTTACCTCGTCACACGTGACACTCCGTCTCGGAGAGCGTGCACAAAAAAAACTGCCTGCCAACGTGCAAGTGAGAATTTGAATTTCCTTTCGCGGCAGTTATAATAACAAATCACAATTACTCATTCACACTTGTTTCTTTTTCCACTCTCATGTTCCAATTATTCCTGCCCACTAAAAGGTGCACATATATATTTACTTACCCCAATAGCTCTATAAACTATTTAAAAAGTTAAATCAATTTATATAATCGCTACGAATCTACGACATGTTGATGTTGTCATGACATCACCCATACCTAACACGCAGTAACGTTTATATTTTAAACACAAATAAAATTGACCATGAAATCCTCAGCTTCCAGAAAAGTCGCAGATCCAATGCTGGGTTGTAGCTACAGCTGAAGCTCACGTGCATGAATGTTGGGGCTGGGGGAAGGGCGTGTCTGGTCTGAATTATGTTGGTTGATGCACGAAAACACACTGATAAAAAAGGTTGACTCGCTCAAAATATTTTGAGTATTTTGAAAATACAAAAATACTCATCTTAAATGTATTTAAATACAAATTACAATACATCTTGGTCTACTGAACCACTGAACGTACATCTCTCTGTTGAACTTCTTTTAGAATCAACTGAGGCATTAGAAAAGCGCTTGTGGAGTGCAGGGTACTGCTGCCATACAGCTTTAATGGTCCTATAACTGGATGCCACCCATCTAGTTCTGAGAATTCTCCCTATGTTCAGACACTGTAATGCAAGTTCATGACAACATTAAGTGAGCTCACGGCAGTTTTTGGCCAATACATGATAGAGACTGTACACTTTGTCAAAGAAAACTGGAACTCATTCATCCCTGGAACTTCTTCAACAACATCTCCAACACTCAACTCAAGATGTTGGTTCATGCAGTGCCACACCAGCACGTTGGGAAACTCTTCAACAATTTTGGTGCAACACCTGATTTACTTTCAAGCATTACGGAAGCTATATCTGATGCAAAGCAAGCAAAGCGCTCCCTCATAATATCTTCAGAGAAGCCATGATGTTAAAGGTTATTCATTAGAACTTGAAACATTTCACCTGCATTGGTAGCAGAAAGCTCAACTAGATCCAAGAACAATGTTAGTGCCTCTTAACTCATCCCTAGGCTTTGAAGGACCTTTCCAACTACTCTCTTTCAAATTTCATTTGCTATGTGTTGGCTGATTGTTGCGCACAGGGAATGGTCGGAATGTAAAGTTCTTCCCATGTCTAGTCCATTCAAGACTTGGAGATCAATATCGGTCTTAACAAGCGAATATTGTTCAGAAAGCTCAACACGTCTACTGCTCCGCCTCCTCAGTTTGCAAAGCTGCATCCAGCTCCTTCTAGCACATTACATTGACTCTATAAATAATGTTAACGTTGTCGCACACTTTGATGCGATTGGTGAATTAACATCTTTTGTTTACTTAAACATGCACTCGTTGATGAGATCATCTGCAGAAGAAAGAGAGAGACTATTACTGAGTGAGTCAGTGGATCTTGTAATTGTGTATAGGCCGGCTAGATGTCTGCGATCCTCTAATAGTATCACTTTATATTATTCAAGGGCGGCGACATGCTCCGGGTAATACGGATGTTCATCTTGAGGCTCTGGCTGGGTGGTGGAGGCCGAATGGCTGACGCTTACCCTGGCCGGCTCTTCTGAGGGTTGTGCACTCGGCTCCCCTTCCATTTTTGAGCTCATTAAAGGGGCTTCTTCCAATCAAGAGGTCATATGGCTCCCACTACGGCAGATGTTCCCTTGTGATGGTCCGCACATCTTTGACATATTACATTTTCGCAGATCTCAGAAGCAATGTATCACTCCACCGTAAAGCCTAGATCTTTCAAAACCAGATATCCTGTTGCAATCCCATCAAACAGGGAAAGGAAGGAAAGGAATCCTGATTGGCTTGCACTTATGAGCTGGAATGGAAGGATAAACTCTGTGTAACAGGTCATGGATGATGGACGAATCCAAACGAAAATAAAAGGTGCAAAAGGTTTAATATAAAAAAGGTGCAGTCTGGAACAAAAGGTTATCCACAATACAAGGTAATCCAATAGGCAAAACTTCAACAAAACAAGGTAATCAAATGAAAAAAGCTTTCATGGAACAAGGTATGACAAAAATACAGTACGTCACATTAATACCAGACAAATAACGGAACCAAGAGAAGAACTTAAATAGAACAAAAAACAGGGGATGGGGATGAACTAATGATAAACAGGTGTAAACAGTCAATGTTGAGGGATCGTGGGAAAAGGTCCTTGGGGAAAACAAGACCAGGGACAGACAGGAATTTCACACTATGTGGCTCAAATTCAAATGCACTGTTTTTTGAAAAAAACTAATTGACACAAATGCTCCTGTCAGCTTTCTGACGCTCGGGAGGTCTGGAAGGCGCCGGACGCTCGGGAGGTCTGGAAGGCACCGGACGCTCGGGAGGTCTGGAAGGCGGCGGACGCTCGGGAGGTCTGGAAGGCGGCGGACGCTCGGGAGGTCTGGAAGGCGCCGGACGCTCGGGAGGTCTGGAAGGCGCCGGACGCTCGGGAGGTCTGGAAGGCGCCGGACGCTCGTGAGGTCTGGAAGGCGCCGGACGCTCGTGAGGTCTGGAAGGCGCCGGACGCTCGGGGACCTCGACGACCGGACTGGCCATTGAACCCGTTTGCCCCCCCCAAAAATATTTGGGCTGAGTCCAGGTGCCTACAAGGAGGCCGTCGAAGGTGTCTGGACGGCTGGACGGGACCGGCTCTGAAAGTCTCTGTAGGCCGGATGGGACCGGCTCGTTGGCGTCTGGAAATCCGGACGGGACCGGCTCCGAGAGCAGGTCCCTCTAACCTGCTCTTGCAGATGGTTGGTGGCGGAGTCTGTCAGCTGGGCAGCGATCTTTGAACTCAGGACACAGACATCGAAGGGAGTCATCATCCCGCCTCATCAAAAAACACCCAATAAGCTAGCGATCATCCCAGCTCACCTCGCGACTCAGAACGAGAAAGTCCTCCACATACCTCTCCAGAGGACGGCCATCCTGGCTGAGGTGCAACTTCAGATTGTCCTCTGGACAGATGTTAAGCCGCAGATAATCCATCTTTTTTCTTTAAAGTCTGGTATTCTGTTACGTGTAGCGTGGGTAGAATAGAGAAATTCTCAAGATGAGAGTTGAATCCAATCGGTAACATTTAATGACATGCACAACGACCACATAACCTAAACAATACCAGACAAGGAACTGAGGAACACACAGGGCTTAAATGCGTAGGGAAACGCAATCAGGTGAGGGACTAATAAACTAATAAAGACATCAGACACAGAAGGCAAAAACAAACCAAAACCGAGAACAACTGTGACATAGGTCTTGTTGCACTTATGTTTATAAAGCAGTACTTTAAAAATAAAAGTGCACAATAGGCTACTTTAAAATTCATTGTTGAATTTATGCTTAATGTGATTAATTACGATTAATCACAGAAAAGTCCTGCTCTTTAAAATGTTAAGAGAAGGTAATATTAGATCATGAAAATTAAATTTCATGCAGTCTGTTATGTTGCCGTGTTTGAAGGTAATCAGTCTGGCACGTTTAAAGTCCAAAGGTGAATAAATAACAAAGTTATTTGGTTGTAAAAAGCAAGCTGACTCTGAATCACGCAAACGAGACGTGACCTAGCCCGAGTCTCTTACTGCCTTTGTTTTGCTTGTACTGCCTTGAAAACTTCACTCTCCGCTCCCAAACACTGTCGCTTGTTCTTTATTCGTATGCATCATTTCTAGAACCTTTGTTCTACGTTGTGAAACTAAGTGCGTCTTATTTAAACAACCAAAGGAAGAACTTTTAAGGAAAAAATGGTTACAATAAATGTTTCAAACGACACCAAAGGAGTATAACCCAGGGTTTAACTGTGTGCGCGTCATATCACCAAAGATTGTTTCAATAATCTTGGCATGTATACTGCAGGATATCAAATGAATATCATTGAAAGAGGGAAATGCCAACTTTATTTGGACCTGTTAGCTCCACCGAATCACAACCTGTTAGTGTGACTATTTATTTTTGTCTTTACTTCAAGAAATATTTGTGTACCTTATGTCTGTTTAGCTAATGCTTATAACGTTAACATGTACCGTTATTTCTGGGGTATTACAGTTTTCTTATCTAGCTATGAACTCGACTAATTTAAGTGTTCTATCTATTATCTACTATCGTCTTTGGATGTTTCTTCGTCAGACTCAGGCTCAAACTGGTAAGGTGAAATCCCTGCTATCTCTATCTATACACTGTATATAATATAAAACCTGTAAACCGTAATCCACCAATTTTGGTAGGCGTTCCATTTGCGACACATGATGAACGCTTGTGACCAATCAACACATACTACACCTTCTGGGAGGTCTGTACCACCATCTGCATTTTGTTATATCCTGCAGCCAATTTTGCTGCGGCATCTGCAGCATCATTGCCCTTGGACATTAGTGAATTTTCCTTCGAGTGGCCTTGGCATTTGATAATTGCCACTTCCGCGGGTATCATTAGAGCCTCTAAGATGTCTCTGGCTTCACATGCATGTGTAATAGGTCGACCTGAGGTGTTAACAAAACCACACTGGTAGTTCAACATGTACAGCCGTAATGACATAAGCATAATCACTGAAAATGTTCACTCTGGCTGTCCCTGCAAATTTTAATGCTTCAGTAACTGCTATCATCTCTGCTCGCTGTGCTGACTGCTTACCCTGAAGTTTGTCTGATACCCTAGTAACGAATCCCTTCTCTGTTTGTTCTACTACAGAAAATGCAGCTGTGAGTCGGGAAGCTAACTCTGTGATGGCCGATCAGTCATGTGGTAAGCCATCTGTTAAGAGATCAGCCATGTTAATGCTTTCATGGGTGTAAGTGATATGCGGTGCTGTTAATGATTTGGCTAGTCTACGCTGTCTCAGGGGCGAAAAGGTAAAAGCTGCCGAGTTGACGAATGACATAATTGAGTGTGTGGTGAGAACTGTCAGTTGTTGGCCCATGACAATGTGTGATGTTTTTTCAATTATTTTTGCCAAACCTGGCACAACTAGGCTGTCGTTGTTCAATGCTGTCCAGGAGGACGCTGACATACATTAAAATCCTCCTCGTTCCTGCCTGCTTTTGGAATAGCAGGCAGGAACCCCATGTGCACTGCTCCCTGTTTCAGAGACATCTAGGAAGAAACTTAGAGAGTAGTCAGCACAATTCAAATGAGCTGCATGTGCCAATTGTGCTTTCAAGGTGATAAAAGCCTGTTCTGCTTCAGGGGTCCATGTCAATTCAGCTTTTACATTTTTCATACCCTGCTCTTTCACAATCTGTCTGAGGGGCGAGGTTAAGGAAACATACATAGGGATGTAATTTCTGCTGAAACCTGTGAGTCCGAGAAAGGAAAGCATGTCCTTCACATTGGTTGGTTTGTGATGTGTTAAAATGCTGTCACGTTGACGGTGGGAGAGTGTAGAGCCCTGGGCCGTGATCAGTCTTCCCATAACTCAACTCAACTTTATTTATATAGCGCTTTTTAATATTTTCATTGTTACAAAGCAGCTGTACATGAGACACATTGAATACAAGTATGAATTCTAAAGCAGCCCCCCCGGCCAGGCAGATATAGTCAAAATAATATAGGCAAATATAGGCAAAATAATATGCAAACGGTGGTGAGGAACCCAAAACTTACCTCGAGAAAAAAAAAAAATCAGGGGAACCCAGGCCCAACCAGGGGATTCCAGTTCCCCTCTGGCAAAAGCTGCTGCCTCTGCACAAGCTCAACAGTGCTTGCACAACAAGGCTTAATAAAAATATAAAAATTAAGGATTTAAGATTATCATTAATAATCTAATAGTATTTGAAATGTTGTAGGAAGAACAAAGTTGTCGCGTCCTTTGTCCAGCTCTATCCTCTTAGCTCTTGTCAGGTCACCGCTTCCCATTCTCAGCTCTGCCATCAGGTCTGGGCATGAACTGCATCTTGCGGTAACCTTGGAACAAAGAGACAAGACTGGCTGAGAGTAGAGTACTGTTCTGCACTCTTTGATGCAGCAAGTACATCATGTGTTCCTGGTTCCGGTTGATCTAAATAATGCAGCCTAAATCCTCTGAGGATTAATATTATGGAAGTGTAGTGTATGCAAGATTAAAAAGATGAGTCTTTAGTCTAGATTTAAACTGACAGAGTGTGTCTGCCTCCCGGACCGTGCAGGGAAGAATATTCCAAAGTTTAGGCGCTAGATAAGAAAAGGATCTACCACCTGCACTTGATTTTGAAATTCTAGGTATTACCAACTGACAGGACGCCTGAGAGCGTAATGTACGCAGAGGTCTGTAATACAATAGAAGTTCATTCAAATACTGCGGCGCTAGACCATGTAGGGCTTTATAGGTAATAAACAAGATCTTAAAGTTAATGCGATGCTTTATAGGTAACCAGTGCAAGGTTGACAGAACCGGGGTTATATGCTCATACTTTTTTGTACGTGTAAGAACTCGAGCTGCAGCGTTTTGAACCAGTTGCAGTTTTTGTAATAGGCCCGCAGGGAAACCACCTACAACAGTACAGTAATCTAGTCTTGAATTAATTTCTCTGCATCTGACAGTGACAGCATATGACGTAATTTAGATATATTCTTAAAATGGAAAAATGCAATTTTACATGTGTTGGCGACATGGCTTTCAAATGACAGAGTACTATCAAATACAACGCCAAGATTCTTAGCTGATGACGAGGATTTTATGGAGCTTCCGTCTATTGTTAAGCAGTATTCTTGGTTGTTACGCATAGCAGTTTTCGGTCCAGTAAGTAACACTTCTGTTTTGTCCGAGTTTAGTAGTAAAAAATTGTTACTCATCCACATTTTTAAGTCAACTATGCAATCCTTTATTCGATTAAACTGCTGGGTTTCGTGAGGCTTCGAGGAAATATAAAGTTGAGTATCATCAGCATAACAGTGAAAGCTAATTCCGTGTCGCTTTATTATATCTCCTAGAGGTAGCATGTATAATGCGAAGAGCAGAGGCCCAAAGACTGAGCCCTGTGGTACACCGTACTGGACTTGTGATTTGCGGGACGCCTCATTGTTTATTGCTACAAATTGAAAACGGTCGGATAAATAAGACTTAAACCATTTCAATGCTATTCCGTTAATGCCGACGTAATTTTCGAGTCTATGTAGAAGTATGCTGTGGTCAATGGTGTCAAATGCAGCACTGAGGTCTAGCAGCACCAATAACGAAATACAGCCACGGTCAGACGCTAAAAGCAGATCATTTGTAACTCTGATCAAAGCAGTTTCTGTACTTTGACATGCTCGAAATCTAGACTGGAATTCATCATTAATCTCATTCCTTTGGAGGAAGGAGCATAATTGAGTTGAAACTACTTTTTCCTGAACTTTAGATATAAAAGGTAAATTCGATATAGGCCTGTAATTCCCTAGTTCTTTAGGGCCGAGTTTTTTTTTTTTTAAAAGAGGCCTTATAACAGCCACCTTCAATGCTTTAGGCACATGTCCTAATGTCAGAGATGAGTTAATAATACTGAGAAGAGGATCTATAATTTCTGGGAGCATTTCTTTCAGTAGTTTTGTCGGTATAGGGTCTAGCATGCATGTTGTTGATTTGGATGATCTAATGATTTTAGACAGTTCATCGTGATCTACTGTAGAAAATAATTGCAATTTCTCCTTAGGGGTGCTGTAGTTAGTTTGTTCAGGGAATTGCCCTACAGGTTGCATTGTTATAATTTTTTCTCTTATATCTTTGATTTTACTCGTGAAGTGGTTCATAAATTCATCACTGTTATGCTGATAATCAGAATCTGACGTCGATGACGACTTATTTTTATGTTAATTTAGCCACGGTGTTAAATAAAAACCTAGGGTTGTGATGGTTTTCCTCTATTAGTGTTGAAAAGTAGGCGGATCTAGACGTTTTTATGGCATTCCTGTAATTTCAAGTACTATCCTTCCATGCTATACGAAATACCTCTAAATTAGTTTTCTTAAAGTTGCGCTCCATTTTCCGGGACGCTTTTTTTAGAGTCTGAGTGTGTTCATTATACCACGGTGTTTGGCTGCTATTTTTAATTTTCTTTAAACGCAGAGGAGCAACTGTGTCTAATATTTCCGAGAAAGTAGAGTTAAAATTTTCAATAGTAGTGTCAAAATCGTCAACGTTATTACTCATGCTAGATATTTTAGACAATTCAGGCAGATTATCGAGAAACGCATCTTTGGTAGTTGAAGTAATCGTTCTACCATATTTGTAACAAGGAGTTTGATTTGCAGCCGTAGGCCATTGAAGCAAACATATTATCAGATAATGATCCGAAATGTCTTCACTCTGCTGAACGATTTTAACAACGTCCACATTTATACCATAAGAAAGTATTAAATCTAAAGTATGATTACGAAGGTGAGTGGGTCCTGACACATGTTGAGTCACGCCCATGGAGTTAAGAGTGTCTTTGAAAGCCAGTCCCAAGGCATCTGTATCATTGTCTACATGGATATTAAAGTCACCGACGACAAGGACTCTATCTGCGTCCAGTACTAGTTCTGATAAGAACCCACCAAAATCTTTAATAAAATCTGTGTGGTGCCATATACAATAGCTAGAATAAATTTTAAAACTGTTTTGTCCTTAGTATTAGGTGTCGATACGTGAATTACCATGACTTCAAAAGAATTGTATTTAAAATTAGACTTCTGAGAGGTGATAAGAGAATTATTGTAAAGTGCAGCGACATCTCCCCCTCTACCTTTTATACGAGGCTCGTGTTTATAGTTATAATCTTGGGGAACAGATTCATTTAGAGTAATATAATCATCTGGCTTTAGCCATGTTTTTGTCAAACAAAGCATGTCTATTTTATGATCGGTTATCAAATCGTTTACAAAAAGTGCTTTATTTGAGAGAGATCTAATATTAAGCAATCCGAGTCGTAACAGTTGATTATCTGTATTTTGTTCATGTTTCATTTGTTTAACGTTTATTAAATTACTTTCAAGAGGTTTACGCAATATCTTATGTTTGCTAATCCGGGGGACAGACACAGTCTCTATTTTATGTTGTTTGTAAGAAGGGATTTTTACATGTTGTATATTTTGTGTATTCGGTGACGCGAGACTGCAAGCAGACAGTTGGTTAAGCCATTCTGTCTCCTTCCTGACCTGGGCCCTAGGTAGTCAGACTTTAGCATTATTAAGACTGTGTGCCAAATTTCTAGAGAGGAGGGAAACCCCATCCCAGGAGGGATGGAGACCATCTCGTTTCAACAGGTCAGGTCTGCCCTCAAAACTCTTCCAGTTATTTATAAAATCTATATTATTCTGCAGGCACCACTCAGACAACCAGCCATTTAGTGATGATAATCTGCTATAAATCTCATCACCACGGTAAGCAGTGAGGGGGCCAGAGAATATTTCAGTGTCTGACATCGTTTTTGCAAGGTCACACACCTCTTTAATATTATCTTTAGTGATCTCCGATTGACGGAGTCTAACATCATTTGTGCCGACATGAATAACAATCTTACTGTATTTACGATTAGTCTTAGCCATAAATGTAACTGATAGTCTGCTGACTTGCAGTTTTTCTTAGCTGAAACCAGAAATATGTAGCTGGCTCAATACTAGTTTGGTAGCCTGCAAACATTCTTCGTTTGTTGTTGCTGCAAACAGTAAATCATCAACATACATTATTAACAAGCAGTTTTGGGGAAGAACACAATTTTGCAATTGTTCCTTCAGCACTTGGTTAAATATTCCTGTTGACAAACTAAACCCTTGGGGGAGTCTGTTGTAGGAGTACTGGCGACCTCTGTAGGTGAAGGCCACACATGACTTACAGTCCTCAGACAGTGGTATACAGAAAAATGCATTTGCCAGGTCAATGCAGGTGAACCACTGGTGAGCTGGGGTCAAATTTGAGAGGGTAATATATGGATTAGGAACCGTTAACGTGGGCGTCACTACCATACTGCTTATTCGTCTGAGGTCATGAACAAGTCTATAGTTGTTGGTGCCTGGTTTTGTACTGGGAAAATAGGAGTATTCCATGGAGACTTATAAGGGGTGATTACCCCCCTCTCTAGGAGTCCCTGGACAGTTGATGCAATACCCTCATCTGCCTCAGGTTTGTTACGATATTGTGGTACCCAGACTGAGTCACTAGATGACTAGAGAATGTTATAGGTTTGATACTACATAGACCAACATCTGTTTGTCCCTGGGACCATAAGTCAGATGGTTGTACTGCAATCAGCTGCTCAGCTCTTGGGCCATCTGTTTGCTCTCTTCCATGGCTCCTAGAGATTTATGCTATTAAACAGCTCATGGTACATGACGTTGTTATTTCTGTCATAGGACAGTGTGCAATTTAGGGGGTCAATGGGCGGTAAGAAAATATCTATGTCTGTTATCCATGGCCGTGGGTTGTTATACAATGACACTACACTCGTTGGGGATGGGGAAATATCTAATTCTACCCAGTAAATGTCAGCAGCCTCTTTTAGTGGGACATTTTGTG
Source organism: Triplophysa dalaica (assembly GCF_015846415.1). Lineage (NCBI taxonomy): Eukaryota > Metazoa > Chordata > Actinopteri > Cypriniformes > Nemacheilidae > Triplophysa > Triplophysa dalaica. Next base: position 190,413 of record NW_026622639.1, on the reverse strand, counting down.
TGTAACCCATTTCTGCAGCCAGCGAACAATTAACTTGTGTGCCATCTGGAAAACTTGCAATTACCCCCTCTGGTGAACATAAAATGCTGGCTCCTAGCTTGATAAGTAGATCTTTACCTAATAAGGGAAGAGGAGCATTAGAGGAGTACAAGAATGAGTGCGGTAAGCTATGATTTGCAACATGCACTGTTAATTTCTTTGTCATTGGCCATTTCTCCAACTCACCAGAGAACCCCATTACTCCCACTGTTTTATCACTCAGATCCTTTTGTGTTATAGTGCCTCTTGTTACAGTGGAGTATGTTGCTCCAGTATCCACCAGAGCTTTTAGTGGTCTGTTGTTAACCACTATATCCATGAGGTGCCTAGCCATTCCCCTCATGGTGGTTCTCTGTGGGCCCCTTCAACATTCCCCCGCGTCACCCCCGGCCCCCATGTTGGGTGCATGGGCGCCTGTAGGTTGGGTGGCGAAGAGAGTTGTTGCCCCAGGTATTGTGGGGTTTGTGGCCCCCTGCCACGACCACCAGGTCCATCTCTGCGAGGATCCCATCCCCCTGCAGGTGGCCCTGTAGCTTGGACTTCCCCTAGCTGTGTGGGGCAGTCTCTTATCCAATGATCAGTAGCACCACACGCAGGACAAGTACCCCTCCCACGCCCTCTACTCATGTTTCCTTTCCCCCCACTTCCTCTATACCCTCCCCATTGTCCTCTAGGGGGTCTGTACCACTGGAGTGGAGCTTCTTATACATTTTGTACGTTACCAAAGTCGGGGGAAATCAATGGGGCTGGTTTTTGGGTCATTTGTTTATGCTTCTTTTGCCCGTTGGCTCTAGCTAAATCTAGTTGCAGTTTTAACAGCTGGTTTTAGTTTTTTCTAACTCTTCTTCTTCCTTATTTGTTTTATCGACTGCCCTGTCTATTTGATGTACTAATTGTCTTTCCCAAACCTCATTGCTAGCTACTTGTATGTCTGGGTTATTTTCCATAGCCTGTTTTACACCATTGGGGGCCCCTGACATCACTGCTGTCCAAAAAATGTCACGTGTTATAGGGTTACTCAAACTGTTCTCCTCAACCATCTGTTCCCACTCTGCCGCACACCTGAAATAGTAACCTGATCCTGTCTCTCTTGGTTTAATGCGAAACTTAATATTTTGGTATGTTGTTGGTGGTGTGGGAATCTGCCTTCTCAGTGCCCAACCAATATTAGTACTGACTGCTGTGAACATCATATCATTAGAGGCACCCTCTATTTTTGCATTTGTCTCAAAGTCAAGCATTTGTGATGCTGTAAAAATCTGGCCCAAAAGACATCTCAAATCTCCCAATGCCAATGTAGTTCCATGGCATAAGGCCATTAATTTAGTCAGCCATCTTCCTCCTCCTGAGGTGATTGGAGGCAGTTTTGCTAACACCGCAGTCATGTCGCTATGACTCCAGGGCTGGTATTTGGCCTGTCCCTGTCCTCCCTGCACTAATGGCATTTGTATTCCGGCGCGCAATTGGTGGCTGGCGCCAAAATCATCCCTGCTTTCCTCATCGTCATTATGTCTAACTGAGCCTACATGGCCTGGGTGTGAAATGTCCCAGATCCTGGATTCGACTGGAATTTACATACTTCCAGCAAGTCTACCTAACCCCTCTCTTTCCGCTGCTCTGGTTCTTTTTGCAATAGGGGTAGCAGACATTGTTCCTTTTATAGTCACATCCATATGTGTTGTCTCATCGCCTTCATCACTAGGTAAACTCTGTCGGCTATGGAATAAAAAACAGGGGGTGTGTGGTGATGTTTTAGCTCTCCACACTCCTGCTCCCCCTCCCCATGTGGCATGTGTTCTCCCTGTTCTTCTCCCTCGGGGGCTAACTGCTGTGGTGTTTTACTGACTAATCTTGCGAGTTGGTGTAATGTCTGTCTCAATTCATTTATTACAGCCATTGTGTCAGGCAATTCTACATCTACGTTTCCTTGGTTCACTTTTACCATAACTTGCTGCAGGTTTGCCTCATACGGTGGGGGTTTTGTCAATAATTGCAAGTCCGGATATATTTTTGGGGGTGGGGAATATGCTGCCTGATCAGAGGTGTCACTCTGTGCACTTCCTGACTTCTTTGTCATTTCTTTATCTGCCTTCACTCTCTTCGCACGGTCCCCTGAACTCTTGGTTTTAGCGGGACTGAGGGCCGTTGCAGTAAGTGCAATTCGCATCCACAACCTGAGAAGTGTTCTATACTCTTCTTCTTGGTTTGAAACTTTACCCCTATTAATCCACTTTACTTTGCCTTTCTCCTCTACATGCCTCTTTAGTCTTACATGAGCTCTTCTTTCTATATCCCTAATTTTTGGTGCCAGTGGCACTGACATTTTGTCGGGCGTATCTCATCCATTCTCTATACATATCTGACATTTATTCTCCCATATTTTCTTCTCCTTTTTATGATACTTAGGCTCCGCCTGAGCTAGTGACATATCCACTACACTTTGCCACTGGTCTAAAACCAGCATACCTCCATATTTTTCACATTCCCTTTCATATTCTGCCATTCTTTCTCTATTTTATACACACACAATTTAATACATAGAAAAATAAAAATCTACCAAAGAAATCACAGGAAATACTCTTTTACAATTATACAAATTTATGGTTTCTCAGAACCAAGGGACTCCAACCCAAATTTATGGTTATTCAAAACCAAGGGACTCCAACCCAAATTTATGGTTATTCAAAACCAAGGGACTCCAACCCAAATTTATCTGATCAATAAACCTCAATCATGCGTTTTTCATGAGACGTTCATCAAATCCAACACATTTAATTTTGTTTTTTCAATAGCAGAATTCGAATAAACAGGTCTCTGCTTTCCTTTTATTTGTTAGGGCGCCCAATGTGTTGAATCTAATTCCGTCTCATTTACCCATGACTTTTCATCGTCTTTTTTCTCCAAACATCGGGGTCACCAAATTGTTGGACTTTTAGGCGTCCTGCATATTCAAAAATTGAAGGGAGACGATTTGCAATAAAATTAGGTTTATTAACCAGATCACAAAAAATACAGCATGCTGGGTTGTTAGAGAACACTCCTCTGTCCTCTCAAAAAACCAACAACAACCCCCAAAGTTACATAGTCACACAATATATATTGGTATCTCACGACGATCTCTCTTCCACAAATCATCAACTTCTGCTTTGTCCTCTTTCCACCAATCAACTTCTGCTGTGTCCTTTTGCTTCCTGCAAAACATTCCTGAAAAACAACATTCCACATACCTCCCCCACCCTTCTACACAACCACAGCCGAGCTGCCCCCTCTCCCCCACACACTCACACCTCCTGTTGCAAGCACACCAATATCGCACACAGCTTTTCACTGTTTTCACAGTGCAGACCATATGATAAATGAATGTATGAAACAAAAATTTATCTTCAGACCATAAGAAATACGAAATAAAATATGTAATAACAACAGTAATATCCCTCGGTAGCTATAGCTGGTTGCTAATTAGATCACCCAAATCCATCTTGTGCAGGTAGCTGCATTTTTTTCAGTGTTAAAAACAAGAATCAGAATTGAGATATTGATGAATAATTAACACCTGTTTTTAACAAAAGCTTCCATTTATAATACATGTCATAGGTCAGTTCTGCTTTAAAAATGTAAAACAAACACAGACATTCAGGAGGATAATTCAGTTTATTTATGTGAATATCATCAATATCATCATGTATAAATGAGATAAATGACTTAATAATTGGCAGTAATAACCTGAACTGAATCTGTTATACAACTGATTAGCAGATTATATATACAAATTCACTTTTTTGATTTCAGATCTGCTTCCTCCAAAATTTTGCCTTCCAGCCACGTTTGAATGCAATTTGGGAGAAAGGACATACGCAGATCAATCAATTGCACAGCTAAAAATATTAAGGTTACATAAAATAATAAAGTTGTCGAATAGAAACATCTATAATAACCAATTATTTTGCTTGCGGCATAGCTGTCACAGAATTAACTTCACAGAAGGCATTGAAGAATAATCCAAAACAGAGTTGTTATTAACAATTACAAAAACAAGATTACATCCACAAAGCAACTGTTTCCTTCCAGGCTACGGTTGGCCAGTGTGCTTGTTCCGCAAATGCACACTACCAGTTCTTTTACAAACAAGCTGTCCATTTAATTAGCCTGAATCTTCTTTTTTCGATTTTTCACTGTGTATTGCTACACCTTGACCAATATCAACCTGTATGGAAGAGCATTCAACAGTAGTCAAGAAATGTAAAATAATTGTAGTCTTTTATTCTTAATGTATAACCAGTAACTCAAAGAAGGTAATATCTTCTGTCCTGATCTTATAGGGACACACTGTTCTGTAGAATTTACTTACAACATCAATCAAATACACATGTACAAGCTCATGTGCTTCAGGATTATGTGAAAAGAATTGCAGGCCACATGTTGGAAATAAAATTTGTAGAGCAGTGGGTCCCGAGGAGTAGGGTTAAAGAGCTAGTCAGCAGTTTTTTATTTTAGTGTAATATTTTTGGTTGCCATTATGTATAGAATTTATAATATATTATTTATAAATTATATATATTATTTATAAAAACAGTTTAATGTAACACTCAAGCTAAAAATATGTTAAATATTTAAAAAGTGACGTGGAATGTTATACTGTTACCAAAAAACATTATTAATAATAAGTGAGGGCAAATGTGTCAATTTTATTATAAATTACAAAAATCTGTAGTCCACCAAAATCTGTTTGTGATATCTCCTTCCTGTACTCATCTAGGTCTTCTTTACTTGAAGTATTACAGAGTATTCTCATTACAGAGAACCTTAAAAAATATAAACATGTTAATTAAGCATACACACAAGCACATTAAAATGTAACGGTTTGTTTATCTATAAATCTGTATGTCTGTCTGTGTGTGTGTGTGTTTCTGTATATCTATATATCCCTCGTTCATATATATAATTCGATCTATATTTAATATAAATCATACCTTCAGAGAAAATATTCCACATGATACAGAATATTTTTGCACAGGGTGAGGAAGCGTTTCACATTTTCCCACTGCACAACCTCTGCCCTTCATGAATTTACTAATTAAAAAATACTAAAGTAAATATTCAACATTTTCTAAATCACTTTGACACTATATGAAATTGTCCCACAGCCAAGTTTGGCTATACACATACATACATATATACATATACATACATACATACATACATATACATATACATATAGTTTAAATAAGAATATGTCTATATGTGTATATATATATATATATATATATATATATATATATATATATATATATATATATATATATATATATATATATACACATATAGACATATTCTTATTTAAACTATAACATTATGGGCTGCAAGAACAATAAAAAACAAGATATCTATATGTATATTATTACTACTGTTTTACCATAATACACATATAGATATCTTGTTTTTTATTGTTCTTGCAGCCCATAATGTTATAGTTTAAATAGGAATGATAAAAAAACAGAAGCAATAGGATTATAGGCTGCACCTCTCATGTTGTTTGACACCCAATAACAATGACCTCTGTATTGTTGCATTCATTTTCTCCAATAATCCATTGGTTTGGGGATAGTAAGGGGCACACAAACTCCTTTTAATTCCCAAAATTTCACACACATCCCTGTTTAGCTGACATGACAACAATTACGGATTATATTATATTATACGCTTTTGTGCATCATATACCATGAAAAAAACTAAAAATTTATATAAAAAAAAGAAATGTGTACATACAGCATTTACAAATTCTTTTCCTTGATCGGTTAAAATTCTTTTTGGGGCCTCGTACTGATGGAAGAACTTGACTGTGCACTTCACCTCACTGGTTGACTTTGATTTAAGAGGGTATGCCTGGGGCCACTTTGTGAAATAGTCTATCATTACACATATGTACTGATGTCCACGGATGTTCAGCTTCCCTATAAGGTCGATGCCTACTAGCTCAAGAGGGCTGTTGACCTAAAGTTGTATAATAGAAAGTATACAATTTATTTAAACAAAAAGAAATATTGGCCAAAATGTTTAATAATTGGAAATGTACAGACAAACTACATTGAACTGAATCATAAAATGTTTAAAAACTGAAGCAAAATCTTTAAATCTTTACCAGTATCGCGTTGTATTCCACAGTCATCTTTATGTTGCATCCTTTTGACTGGCATACTAGACAACTGGAAACCTTCAGTATAACACACATTATCCTGTTATTACAGTTTTGTAAGTCAAAGTCCACAAAAGTTCACACAAAAATGTTGCCCATGAAGACATACTTTGTCTTCATCATTTAATAGTATTTTGATTACACTTTATATTAGAGTAAACAAATTCATCAATAACCACTTATTAACGTGCATATTGGTGTCATATTAGTTTGTATAAAGCACTTTTCTTGAATACCTTATTTAACGTCCCTTAATTCTACTCAATATCTTAACCTAATAACTATCTTATAAGCAGTAATAGAAGTTTACTGAAGCAAAAGTCGTAGTTAGTGAAAATTTTCCCTATTTTAAGTGTAACTAGTATTTTGTCCCACCTTCTATTTAAGTGAATGGAATGCAGTTTTTTGACATCCAAACGTATTGGTGTCTATAGTCCACCAAATAAATACCATCTGATCTGAATTCACACATTGGTAAACTACATTTGAGGGGAAAAGTAAAAAAACTTTAAATTATTTATTTTATTCCGGTTTATTCTGTTAATTAGCATATGTGCAATGTATAATGAACAATGTTTACCATAATGTTGTCACGGTGCACAAAGGGACTCAGATGCAGGTAAGTTACAAACAGTTTATTAGTCAGGCTTACTAAATGAACAAAGGATAGGCAGGGAACTCCTGGCCAAGATGAACAAAATACTGCTGGCAGAGAAAACCAGAATCCACAAAAATCCAGGAAACGTAAACGGGAACCAAAAGAACGGAATGGGGAAAAAGAAATCCAAAACGGCTCAAGGGTTACCACGCTCCTACGGAAAGAATCCCCCCCTCAAAGATGCCTCACGGCATCCAAGAGCTACCCACGAGAGAGGGGGAACTGATCAATAAGAGAGTGGTCCAAAATATCACGAGCGGGGATCCAGCATCTCTCCTCCGGACCTAAGCCCTCCCAGTCTACCAGGTATTGGTGACCTCTACCCTGCCGTCTCACATCGAGAAGTCGACGTACCGTGTAGGTCGGCGACCCCTCTCGAGGGTTGAAGGGTGGAACGAATGACGGGTTTCATCTTGGCCACATGAAACGTAGGGTGAACACGTTTAAGAAAGGGGGGTAGTTTGAGGCGAACGGTCACAGGATTAATGATCGTAGTGATCGGGAAGGGACCGATAAACTTAGGGCCCAGCTTTCGTGCAGGGACATGAAGGGGAAGGTCAGACGTAGACAACCAAACCCTTTGACCACACACGTAAGGGGGAGCCTTGGAGCGATGCCGATTAGCTGACGTCTGATAGCGTCTACTTGCCAGAATGAGAGCCTGTCTAGCAACCCTCCAAGTGCGAATACACCGGCTAACGAAGCCCTGAGCAGAGGGAACAGAGGATCCGCCTCTTGGGAAGGAAACAACGGGGGCTGGTAACCTAGGCAGCACTGGAAGGGAGACAAACCCGTAGACGACACCGGAAGTGAGTTGTGAGCATATTCAACCATAGACAACCCAGAACTCCAAGACAATGGCTCAGATGAAGCAACGCAAAACCCTCTCGAGATCGTGATTAGCCCGCTAGGCCTGACCATTAGACTGTGGATGGTAACCGGAAGACAAACTGGCAGTGGCCCCCAGAAGCCGACAAAACTCAGCCCAAAACTTGGAAACAAACTGGGGACCTCTGTCAGAGACCACGTCCAAGGGGAGGCCATGGACATGGAAAACGTTGTCAAGGACAATCTCAGCGGTCTCCATAGCAGACGGAAGCTTAGGGAGGGGAATAAAATGAGCCGCCTTCGAGAACCTGTCCACCACAGTGAGGACCACGAATTGCCACAGGACGGAGGAAGTCCTGTGACGAAGTCCATGGCGATGTGGGACCAGGGTCTCGAAGGGGTGGGTAACGAACAAGAAGTCCCGCCGGAGGACGGTTGGAAGACTTGTTAGTCGCACAGACTGGGCATGCTGAGACGAACTTGTGAGCGTCCTGCGCCATGGAAGGCCACCAAAACAGCTGCTTAATGAGAGCCAAAGTGCGAGAAACCCCTGGGTGACAAGCTAGCTTGGAGGAATGTCCCCACTGGGGGAAGTTGGAACGAACAGCAGGTTCACCGGAACCTCGGCCGGAGGAGTAACGCCATCCAAGGCCTCGCGAACCAACGATTCCACCCTCCAAGTGACCGCCCCTACCACACGAGAGGGAGGAACAACGGACACCGAGGGGGTGGAAGTAGTCCCGACCTCGAACTGACGCGAAAGGGCATCCGGCTTACCATTCTTACTCCCCGGCCGATAGGCGATGACAAACTTAAAACGCCCAAAAAAGAGAGCCCAGCGAGCCTGCCGAGAGTTCAATCACTTCACGGAATGGATATTCAAGATTTTTATGATCGCTCCATACCAAGAAAGGAACCTTAGCCCCCACCAACCAGTGGCGCCACTCCTCCAATGCAAGCTTCACGGCTTACAACTCCTTATTACCGATGTATCCTGTCGTCCGGGGAGGAACGTTGGGACAAGATCGCTCCTACCCCAGCCTCGGAAGCATCGACCTCCACTATAAACTGACGAGACGGATCAGGATTGACCAGAACAGGAGCAGAAGTAAAAATGCTCTTAAGTTTACCAAAAGCCGTCTGCGCCCGCTCCGACCAAACGAACCGCCTCAAAGTGGAGGTGTGCTCTGACAAGGGAAGAGCGACCTGGCCAAAACCTCGGATGAACCGTCGGTAAAAATTGGCAAACCCCAGGAAACGCTGGATAGCCTTGCAATTTACTGGGGTAGGCCAATCAGCAACTGCCTTTACCTTAGCGGGGTCCATCCGAATACCATCAGGCGACAGGATAAAACCCAGAATCGGAACCGACCGTGCGTGAAACTCACACTTTTCCACCTTAGCGAACAGGTGATTCTCAAGTAACCGGCTTAAGACCCGTCGAACGTGCTGAACATGGTCCTGCTCGTTCTGTGAGAAGATCAAAATGTCATCAAGATAGACAAAAACGAAACGGTCGACCATGTCCCTCAGCACATCATTGACGAGTCAATGACGAAAACCACCGGAGCATTCGACAGGGCAAAAGGCATCACACGATACTCAAAATGGCCTGTAGGAGTGTTAAAGGCAGTCTTCCACTCACCCCCATCCCTTATCCTGACCAGGCGATAAGCATTGCGCAAGTCTCACTTCGTAAAGATGGTAGCACCCTGCAAGAGACCGAAAGCGGACGACATCAATGGCAAGGGATGGCTATTCTTGACCGTGATGTCGTTCAACCCCCGGTAATCAATGCAGGGGCGAAGGGAACCATCCTTCTCCACCAAGAAAAACCCCGCCCCAGCCGGAGAGGGACGGATAATGCCAGATAACAGAGAATCGGCCACATACCTTTCCATGGCCTCCCTCTCAGGACCAGAAAGAGGGTAAAGGCGACCCTTAGGTGGAGAAGTGCCAGGTAAAAGGTCAATCGCACAGTCGTACGGCCGGTGCGGAGGTAGAGATGTCGCTTGAGACTTACTAAAAACCGCTCTCAGATCATGATAGACCCTAGGTACCCCCGAAAGGTCTACAGGTTCCTCCTGAAACAGAGGGGAAGAAATCAAGGGAGAGAGAGCAGTATTTAAACAATTAGAGGCACAAAAAACACACTCCACCCCTGAATAACATTTCTTTTCCAGTCAATATATGGGTTATGTTTAGAAAGCCAGGCGTGACCCAACAGGATAGGAGCGGAGGGAGAATGAAGAGCCGTTCAGAGATGGAGAGCCGGGCGCGGCTGATTTGCATGGGCTCTTCTAGGTGCGGAGCAACAGATGACGGTTGGACTGCATCACGGGAAGGCCCAGAAGAATCCCCGTCAAACGAACTCCTCACGTGTCGCTGAGAACGGAGTCCCAGACGAAAATGAACCTGGAGGGCCAGCTGTATCAGCCCGTCAAGCGTCGGGGGAAGCTCCAGCGAATAGATCTCGTCCAGCACCCGATCCGCTAATCCATGCAGAAAACAATCCCAGAGAGCCTTGTCGTTCCAACCGCAAGACGAAGTCAAAGTGCAAAACTCGATCGAGTACTCAGAAACAGTCTTGTTGTAGGAGGGACAACGACCGAGCTGCCTCGCAGTGAAGTGCGGACCGGTCAAACACCTTCCGTAGCTCCTGGGAGAACAACTCAAAAGAAGCACAGCAGGCATGATTACTATCCCAGAGCGCCGGACCCCATTCCCTGGCGACACTCTTAAGCTGCATGACCACAAAAGCCACTTTCGACTGCTCGGTGGAAAAGCAGGAGGGCATAAGAGAAAATGTCAGAGAGCATTGAGAAAGGAACGATCCACAGGAAGTGGGCTCCCCGGCGTAGGGAACTGGAGGATTGAGGCGAGGCTCCGGCCGGCGGGAAGAGACTGCGTCCGTCTCGACTGGTGCTGTACTAGCAGAAGCTGCCGCTGAAACAGCAAGGGTCTGGTCCAGGTGCTGGGCAAATGCAGTGAGTTGTTGTGAGAGAGTAGAGACGCCAAGATGAATCTCAGCTACCTCCTGCTGCCGACGTCCTAATAGCACTCCCTGGCTAGCGACGGCTTGGTGAATGTCGACTTCTCCTGCTGAATCCATCCTTTGGTGGCGATGTACTGTCACGGTGCACAAAGGGACTCAGATGCAGGTAAGTTACAGACACAGTTTATTAGTCAGGCTTACTAAACGAACATAGGATAGGCAGGGAACTCCTGGCCAAGATAAACAAAATACTGCTGGCAGAGAAAACCAGAATCCACAAAAATCCGGGAAAGGTAAACCGAATGGGGAAAAATTATTCCAAAACGGCTCACGGGTTACCACGTTCCTATGGAAAAATATGAAAAGGTAAAATCCAAAGCACAGCTAGAACAAACAACGTCACAAAAGATTACATCGCCACAATGAGAGCTGGCACAGCCAAGCTCAAATAGGGAAAGAAGCGATCAGGAACAGGTGGTGGTAATTAGAGAAAACAAGGAGACAAACAAGGTACCAGACGATCGAAATCTGTAAGACAGAAAATACAGCAGAGAAAATAAAACATCAACCAAAATTCAAAAAACAACAGGCAAATGTCAGAAATGTCAGAAATAAGTACCTACCCAACCATCTATGTCTAAAGTCATTCCAGGCCAGTATTATATCTTGTACATGGCATTCCTGGTTTTAATTTGGACACAGTGAGATCCAAATGAACCACAGAGGAATTCTTGGAACACCTGGTCAGCAGCCTCAGAACCACAAAGGACTTTCAGTCTAAATTCGTTAGCTGTACCTTTATTTTTTATATAGTACAGCTCTCCATCTGTTTAAAAGTGCAAAATTTATGTTTACTATTCACAAGCTCTTTGTGCAAATTATAGAAAATTAAACTTGAAATCGAACTTAGCTTAAGTATACCTAATAAAATAAACGTTGCAGTATATAGTTCCGATGTAACCCTGCTAAAAGAACGAAAGAAACATTTAAAGAAAAAGTGATGGTTTCAATGGTTTTAAAGGGATTTGTATTGGTTTTAATGGAAACTATAATGGTGTCCATTGTTAAGTGATGTTGAGAGTCAATGTATGTTAAACATCAGATGAAGAAGCCTGCTGAATATGTACGCACGAGGTTAGCGTGTAGCTGTAAAAGACTAGATCTAATTTTCATTTGTTTCTTCGGTTCAATGTGCATATTCTTTTATAAAGAGCAATAGTAATCGTCGAGGTAGATTATCTATCCTGTTGCTGAGGAAAACAACCTGTCAATGCTTTTGGTTACTGGTTTTTCTTTTACACAAACTCTGATGAGTTATGCTTATGCATTACTTTAACTTTGATTAATTGATATTCCTTTTTCTTTAAATGTGTCCTAAAGCCAATCAGATTTATATATTATGTTTTAGAATGTATTTTTGTATGTTTATAAGGTAAAATTGATACGGAGTCAAATCTATCCGTGTATAACGCTAGTTAACTGTTTAGTTAAATTATTTTATTTTCTACAAGTTCTACAACTTTTATTTTCTTATAAAATGCAGCCAATGGAAAAAATAAATGTTGTACAACTAACGAAATATTCAAATGAGACAGATATATATCGCATATTGAATACTTATATGCGTTTAAGCTGTTTATTTGCACTTATATTGTCACGTGTTGAATTAACACTGGTAATAACGGACATTTTGTGCAGTCAATAGAAAATATCGGTGTAAAAATTATTTATATTGAAAAAATGTTTATTGTGACTGCATTGTTTTATGCAGATTGTTTTTTTTGAGGGGCTGATTCAAATTGAGTGATCTACCATTTGAACGGCGAGCCAGACCCTGATCTGCCACTCAAAAAATCATTGTGGTCCATCACGGATGCAGACAAGAGAGCTAAGCACATACATACTACCCGGGTGGCAACACAAAAGGCCTTTACACACAAAGACATTGAAGCTCTTTACACACACATGACCATTGGAGCTTAACACATGGACTTTTGAGTTTTATTCATATAGACATTTGAGCACTTTACAAAGGATCCAGGACAAATTTTTTTTGTTTCATTTTATTTCATTTTTGGTATTCACATTCAACTTCGGGTTTGATATGAATCATTTTGTTGTTGGTTCATAGTGTTGAGTGGAAACCAGACAAAGAGTCAACTGTGAGAATATTGTTTAAATATTGAATGTGAATTATTGCAAATAAAATTGACGGCTGATAATTACTTTAAATTGATTTGGTCCCCCCTTTTACTCTTAAATCCTCCCAGAGCCGAACCTAGGCTGAACTTAACCTCTGTAGAGTAACATACATAGAATACTGCATTCGTCGTCCCCATTACACGTGCATAAGTGTCCTTATTGTTAAGATGTGTGAGCAGGGAGTGCAGCGCCATGGACACTGCATCATCTGTGCTCCTATTGCTATGGTAGGCAAATTGGTATGGGTCCAGTGTGGATTGAGTGTTTTAGGTGTGACAGGACCAACCGCTCAAAGCACATCATAACAATGGGTGTGAGTGCTACAGGGCGGTAGTCGTTCAGGCATGTCGGGCTGAAATGTTTCGGAATGGGCACAATGGAGGTGGATTTAAAACATGCTGGAACCACTGCTTGGGCGAGGGACAGTTTGAAGATATCCGCGAAGACCCCAGCGAGCCGCTCCTTACATGCCCTGAGTACGCGAACAGGGATGCCATCTGGGCCAGCAGCCTTGCGTGCGTTTATCCGGCTTAGTGCAGTGTAAACATCTGTGGAGTTTAGTGTGATGACTGGGTGGTCAGTAGAAGGTGTGAGCCTGGTGGCGGCTTCCTTATTGTCTCTCTCGAAGCGTACATAAAAGTCATTATGCTCGCTCAGGAAGGCGGCATCTGTGGCTATGGGATCACAGCAAGCCAACAGCCCTCCGGCAAAATTGCGCTGGCATGACTTTGTGACTACATCTGCAGGGAGAAGATTGGCAGCTTTTGCTGAGGTCTCACGGAATTCCTGACGCATGTGCTCGATGAAATCCCTGCTCAAAATTCATATGTCGACTCCAATGCACGAGCAAACTGTTTATTTTATTTTATCAACAGAGGGCGGGGCCATACGAGCTCACAAGGTAAAGGTGAATAACAAAGGGGAAACTCATCGCCCGAACAGGGACTTTAACCCTGGACCCTCAGATTAAAAGACTGATGCTCTACCGACTGAGCTATCCGGGCTCGCTGCAACTTCACGCAGACAGTCAATAGCTTACAGGGTTCTGTAGGCTTAGGGTTCAGGTCACCTTTCTGATGCAGGTGTATTCAGTCCTATCTCTGGAGACGATGCCATCTGTAGATTGCAGTTCCTTAAAGGTCCCTGCCAAGAAAAAATTTGTAAAAACATATAAAAGGCTATAAAGTGTTTTACATTTAATGTACACTACATTGTTATATGCCTAGTTTTATCAACAAACCACTGAGCACATCTGTACCGGTCAATTTGGCTCAGATGGTCTGCACCTTCACTGACCTTTCCGGTCAATTTGTATTATATCAGGAACATGTGCCATCTGTAGTAGAGTCGCTCACGAAGAAATTTTGGGAGTCCCTAAAGGCTTGATTGTCTTCTCTCTGTCTCCCTAAAGCAGTCGTAGTCGGCAGGGTTTGAACCTACGCGGGGAGACCCCAATGGATTTCAAGTCAATCGCCTTAACCACGCGGCCATGACTACAACACATTCCAGGCACTCTGTGTTTCGGTCGTGCTGCAAAGAGGACGATGTCAAAAAGGGAAAGGCAGGACTTCAATAAGACGTGGTCCCCTAACTTGACCCGTATTCGAACCGGGGGTGCTGCAGCCACAACATAGAGTACTAACCAGTATACGATCACGGCTAGCCAGCAGCCCTCCGGCAAAGTTGCCCTGGCAGGACTTTGTGACTACATCTGCAGGGAGGGTATTGGCAGCTTTTGCAGAGGTCTCACGGAATTCCTGACGCATGTACTCGATGAAATCGTTGCTCAAAGCACATATGTCGACTCAAAATGCGGGCGTCGGCTACCCCTACCTTTCATATGCCAAGCGAGCGCTCTACCATTTGGGCTAATTCCCCAGCAATATATGCAAAAGACGTGCGTTGCTTTGACTCAATGAAACGGGGCACACAGGTGGGGGAAATACCTTTCCACCCGACTGCAAATTACAATTGCTGCACACCCCTCGGCTTGTTGGTTTAGGGGTATCATTCTCGCTTCGGGTGCGAGAGGTCAAAAGCGCTTTTGGGATGATTGTGACTGACAAGTAACAAAAGGGGAAAAAAAATTAAGAAGAGATGATAATCATGGAAGAGTTCACCTTTGACATGGAGGGGTATGGGAACCGAGGGCCGCACTGGGGCAGAGTCAGGCATGAATTGATCAGTTTATTTCAAAACTGTCAAGGTCTTCGTTTTTTTGATACAACAATAACAGTTTGTGAACTTGACAAAATGTTTTTTAACTGAAACTTGCCACACAAGTCAATGTTTTGTGAGAACTGCTTGACATCCATCATCACTTCAGTATTTCAACACTGTTCAGGTAAGCCGGATGTGATGAGCATGTTGACTGCTTGGGTTTTTCTTGAACATGTAAAAGAACAAAACCCTTTTTTCAAGTATGAAGAGATGTGCAACAAGAAGTGCCAAGCCACTAGGCACCGCTGGGATTTGAACCCAGGATCTCCTTTTTACGAGTCAGGTGCTTTGGCAAGCTAAGCCACGGCGCCTACGCCCATGTCTTCAGGTCATGTGACTGAAAAGTAACAAAGGGGCAAAAACTCACAGTAAAATGGAGGAAAACATGCAGAGGGATTGTTTAAGGCTAATTAAATGTGTGTACCCTCTTCATGTAACAACAGTTCCTACTCTAGTCAAGATGACTTTGAAGAGTTTCCTGTAAACCTAAACCAACCACGACTTGGTGGGACTCGAACCCACAACCTTTGAATGCCTTCTTAATCTAAAAGTCCAATGCGCTATCCATTGCGCCACAGAGCCTTGAGCACAATTCCTGTCCCTGTTCACCAGCGATGGGGTGCATGCCAAAACTATTCCCTGGACCAAGAAAAAAATCAGTCTACAAATACAAGGGAGTAGTAAACAAAGAGCCCACACACAAGGCACCGTTGGGATTCGAAAGGCACTCTGACCAGCTAAGCCACGGCGCCAATACCCTTACCGATCGCAGCACGTGTAACTAAACCAACGAAAGGGGCCAAAACATGATGACAAAGTGTCAAGTTGATGCAGAAGGCAGTCGACAGGTTGAAGCCCTGTCCTATTTCAAAACTGTGCAGTTTAAATTGTGTAATAGTACATGTCGAGAGGCAATGGCTAGGTTTCCCTAGTCTCAAGATCACAAAGGATTCACACAAAGTTTCCAGGCACAGCTGGTTTTTGAACCCAGGATATCCTGTTTACAAGACAGGCGCTTTGACCAGCTAAGCCACTGAGCCATCGCCAAAAGCGGTTTTGGCATTTCGACTGAACACTAACAAAGGGGAAAACAAATGATTAAGAAAAGATGACCATCATGGATGAGTTCACCTTAGGCAGGACTTCGTGACAGCATGGGCAGATTTTGCCGAGTTCACCTCGTCACTTGACTCCAAAGGTTACTGTCTGCTGTCTCAGACGACAACATCTCTGTCCTGTGTCCATAACTTCAGTCTGTTGTTCGCCTGTGAGACGTAGATTACAATTATCAACACCACCGATCATGGCCGCTATCATTTACGGAATCCTTTTGTCCTGTGACGGCAACCGTAGCTTCTCTAACGTGAGGAGGAGGGGGGTGGCAGAGATGTAGGTTGCAATTTCCTACATCGCCAATAGTGGCCTCTGAAATTTACACACAGAACCTTTAACAGAGTAAGGGTCACACATTGAAAACAATCTTAAATTAATAATATGTATCCTGCTATAATTTATAGGTGTTTCATTGGGGCTCATTGTCCTGCAAAGTGGCCTGACTGCAACCGAGTGGTAGAGGCCATCTTCACAAGGCTCTGTGCTCTGTACTCAAACGCAGTGCGCCGTGACGGAGTAAGGGTGTCCTGCTTCACAATGGTAGCACCTGCTTACAAGCACATCCGAGAGTGCATCCTCACCAATGCTAAGGTGATGAGCGAGACCACCATCCAGCTCTGCTGAACGCTGCAACAGTCACACAATGGATTTGTAAATTATCATTGTTACTGCTAAACCAAAACTTAAACCAGCTGAGGGCTACACAGAGGGTTCAAGTAATTGACGCGGTTGACTTGTAACAATGTAACAATGAGGTGCTTTGACTGGTCTAGAAACAAGTCAACAAGAAGATTTAATCCATAAAACAATGTTAATCACAATCTAGTAGCCATTTTACAAAAGCAGTAATACACAAGATTAGGTATGATCAATTGCTATGTGCCAATGCTCTTTTTTATTATTGCTTAAATGTTTGTTAATATTGGTTGTTTTATTTTTTGCCAGGTTAAGCAGGCGTTGCAAGTCACAGGAAAAGGAGATTTTGAAGCAGGGTCTCTAAGCCCCAGACACAACAATGGCAGGACCTGAGAATCTTCCTGCAGCTCTGCAGAAAGGACCAACACTCTATTCAGGCAATTTTGCTGAGCCGCACCTTTTCATCCTGCCACCAAACACTGCTGGGGAGGCAAAACTCA
This sequence comes from Triplophysa dalaica, assembly GCF_015846415.1. Taxonomy (NCBI): domain Eukaryota; kingdom Metazoa; phylum Chordata; class Actinopteri; order Cypriniformes; family Nemacheilidae; genus Triplophysa; species Triplophysa dalaica. The sequence goes on along the minus strand of NW_026622639.1, from coordinate 173,029 downwards.
AGGGGAGGTCCCCCATCACATCAGGGACTTCCTGTCATTGAACCAGCACAACCTGTCTTCATTTTACCATCTGTGCAGTGTCCTACTTTGATAGATACAAGCGCGCTGTATTCTGCAGTGCCTGGTACCTCACAGGGGATGTTCTTTATCCTCCCATTATCTTCAACTATGACACCATCAGTTCAGACTCAGACATCCAGTCAAGCTGCTCCTTACTTCACTCAACAATACAGAAAGAGAAAACAGAAAAGGGAGGAGAATTGTTACAAGAAAATATGTGAGGAAGACAGATGTCATTATTTGCAGAAAATGTAACCAAGAGAGAAAGCCACCATCACATCTTCAATTCAATTCAAGTTTATTTATATAGCGCTTTTCACAATGTGTATTGTTTCAAAGCAGCTTTACACTGGCAAACAGGAAAAACAGAAAAGTTAAAACACAGCACAGTGCATGGTATTTATACAACGAGTAAGATCATTCTAATAAATATTATCTAAATAAATAGATAAATGAATGAATGAATGCAGTCTCCCGGTGAGCAGGCCAACACTGCCCTGCTGTGGCGAGGAACCCAAACTCCAATGATTGATTAATGGAGAAAGAAAAACCTCGGGAGAAACCAGGCTCAACCGGGAGTGCCAGATCCCCTCTGACGTGTCTTAGCTGCACTCAGACTGCTGACATGTGGTTTAGGTTTAGCATTTAATACCAAATATTGTAACTTCAGCATTAATAAGACAAATAGTCCGCTTTGCGCTTGGTTGTGGATGTAGTGGTCTTTGCTGGGATGGTCCGATGGTCATATTTCTCTTGGCTGGTGGTGGAACTGCCTTAGATGGAGCTGGGATGGTCAGTCAGTCTGCAGCTGTAGCTGGCGTAATCTCAAATTGGGGATGGGCATCTGTCGGTTGTCTGGACATGGTGGAACTTCTTACTACATCGGGATGGGCATCCCGAGGCAGAGGCGGAAAGAGAATAATTAGCGTAGCTAGTGTTCATTAACTATGCATTAAGTGAAAGCTTGGCTGTAAAGATGTGTATTTAATCTGGATTTAAATTGGGAGAGTGTGTCTGACCCTCGAATAGTATCAGGAAGGCTATTCCAGAGTTTAGGTGCTACGTATGAGAAAGCTCGTCCCCCTTTAGTGGATTAAGTTATCCTAGGTGTCATCAAAAGTCCTGTGTGAGCGGGATGGGTTGTAACGTGATAAAAGCTCAGTTAAGTAAGTAGGTGCTAAACCGTTCAGGGCTTTGTAAATAATTCAAAGAATTTTAAAATCAATACGATACTTAATGGCAGCCAGTGAAGCGATGATAAAACTGGGGTTATGTGATCGTATTTTCTTGACCTAGTAAGAACTCTGACAGCTGCATTCTGAACTAACTGTAGTTTGTTTATCGATGATACAGGACAACCGCTAAGTAGAGCATTACAATAGTCAAGCCGTGAGGTCACAAATGCATGAATAAGCTTTTCTGCGTCTGCTACAAATGAACTATTTTGTAATTTGGCAACATTACATTTACATTTACATTTTGTCATTTAGCAGACGCTTTTATCCAAAGCGACTTACAAGTGGGGTAGATAATTGAAGCAATTAGGACAGCATAAGTACAACAAAAGCATAAGTGCAATCAAAAAGAAGACTAGTCTCATATAGCCTAACACAGTATACGGAACCATTCATACATTTTTTTTTTTTTTTTAAGAGTAGAGAAGAAAAGAGTCAGAACAGATCAGTCAGATGTTGGCGGAAGAGATGTGTTTTCAGGCGTTTCTTAAAGATGGCTACAGAATCTGCAGATCTTGTAGCAGTGGGCAGATCATTCCACATAGGTGGAACAGATCCGGAGAAGGTGCGCGAGAGAGATTTTCTACCTTTATGGGATGGCACCACAAGACGTTGTTCGTTTGCAGAGCGTAGGGATCTGGCAGTTACATATGTCTGCATTAACGATTTTAGATAAGGTGGTGCCGAACCAGTAGTAGTCTTGTAGGCCAGGAGCAGAGTCTTGAATTTGATGCGCGCGACTACGGGAAGCCAATGTAGCTTAATGAGTATAGGAGTGCATTTCTAAGGTGGAAGAAGGCTGTTTTTGTGATATTTGAGATGTGATTTTTGAATGACAGGTTGCCCTCTAATATAACGCCTAGATCTTTAACTGTATTTGTTGGAGTAACAGTGCAGCTTTCAAGCTTTGCAGGCTGTAATTGGAGATATTCTGTTTACTTGATTTTGGTGCTATAAGTAATATTTCTGTTTAGCTAGAGTTTAAAAGGAGCAAATTACTAGTCATCCAATGTTTTATGTCCTCGATGCACTCTGCTAGTTTGGATAGCTTAAAGGAATCATCTGGTCTTGATGAGATATATAGCTGAGTATCATCTGCATAACAGTGGAAGCTAATTCCATGTTTTCTAATAATGTTGCCGAGGGGCTGCATGTATATGGAGAAAAGCAAGGGTCCTAAGATTTGACGATTTCCCATTTAAATGGACGTATTGATATCTGTCTGTTAAGTAAGATCTGAACCATTGCAGTGCCTGTCCCTGAATACCGATATTGTGACGGTGGTACGCCCAGTGCATGTCAACTATTTAACTTTGTTCGAGCGCCAGACAGTATTTGGCCTGTCAACCAATATGAATAAAAAAAAAGGAAAAAAATATGACGTTTCAGTCCGACAAATTCACCATTCGTAAGCCATTATAGATGCATAAATCAAGAGAAATTTTAATATTTCTGACGCAAAACAAACGAATAAACAATATATATATATATAAAGGTTTAAACAATATGCACGATTTCAATAGATAAATACTTATATATGCAAACAATTCAAAACATAGCAAATAATTGTCCCCAATAAAGTCACGGAGGATGCTTACAAACAACCACGAATGGCGGGGAGTCTTTGCGGCAAGGTGCATCTCAAGGTAGCAGACTGTGGGGAACCTCCCGAACTTCAAGGTAAGGATAATACAGCACTTTCTCCACCACTGCAGTCGGCGTCACCTCCATTTGAAGACACCACTCCGACCCAAACAGTGCTCACTGACGTGCTGATCTGTAGCCCTTCACGAGACCTCTCCCACGGATTTAATCTCGTTTTTCATATTTCCTCGATTGTCCTTTTTTTTCCTCGTACTTCCCACACATCCGCTATGCCATTTCACCCTCTAGACCACTCTTCAGGTTCTGATTTCTAATAGCGTCACCTGGTTCCAATGGAAATGCGCTCCACTTCTCCTCGTAACAGGTCTCATCCTCGTACTTTAAACGCCATAATTATATCAAAACTTTTTCCTTCCGCTACAGCTTTATCTAATTTCCTTAATTACAATAACCTTACATGGGCATGGGCGGGGCAAAGTTCCGGTCTGCCACAATATAATTGTGTAAACGATCTAGTAGTATTTTATGGTCTACACTCTACAGTATCGAAAGCAGCACTAAGGTCAAGGAGGACTAAGAGTGAGATGTTACCTTTATCTGATGCAATAAGGAGGTCATTTGTAATTCTAACGAGCGAAGTTTCAGTGCTGTGATGCGGTCTAAAGCCAGACTGAAACTTTTCGTGCATGTCATTATTTTGTAGGAAGGTACACAGTTGAGTTGACACTACATTTTCTAGTATTTTAGACAAGTACGGGAGATTTGAAATCAGTAAAAAAACTTCATGAAATCATTGCTACCAAGGTGCGGTGGAATACCCAGGTCAGGTGGAGTCTGTTTGTTTGTTAGTTTAGCAATTGTACTAAATAAAAACCTTGGATTGTTTTTGTTATTTTCGATGAGGTTACGGAGGTGCTCGGCTTTTGCTGCTTTTAGTGCCTTTTTGTAACAGCTTGCACTCTCTTTCCATGCAATTTTAAAGACCTCTAATTGGGTTTGTTTCCATTTTCGCTCCAGTTTACGCATTTCTCTTTTTAGGGCGCGTGTAAATAACCCTCAGTTATTTCATACGTTTGTAATTTAATCAATCAAACGTTTATTTTGACACTATTTGTAAACCATATTTTTTCTTAATAATAGTTATGTCTATTTAATTTGAAATGTTATTTTGCCCTGCTAGGTTATTAAGCATAGACCTTTATTCTGAAAAATGGCGTGTTGCCGGAAATACGACTGTCCGCTCTCGTATTGAAGTTGTTCAGAGACACGGAAGAGTGCAGAGACACGGAACCACGCGCTCACAGATTCGCATAATTACATCTAAAGATTAAGGTCATTTTCCAGCGAAAGTTAGGCATTTAGTCGCTGTTTGTTGGTTTATTTTTGATTTTAGTTTAGTATTTTTTGTTTCTGTTCTTTAGCACCCGGTTGGAAAGGAGAACAAGGTTTCTATGTAAACGTATACTCGCATAATTTGGCGTATCTTGTCTCCGTGATCATTTAATTTGCATTTGCTTAATTTATGAGAAAATGTATGTTGTTAGGATAAATGTTATTATAATTTCGTATTTTTTTGCTGTATGTAAATGTTTAGTTTTGTTTATATGAATGTGAATTCTTTACATGTTTTAATATTGTTTATTCATTTGTTATAGCTCTTACGGTGTTGTGAAGTTGAAAAAAGGGACAAACAAACCAATAAAGGAACCCATACAACATCATTGCAGGAGCATACATTCTTTACTATTCTCACCGGGCTGCTACAGTAAGAGCTTGACTTATCTATTTAATGCACTGAAGACAACGCCGATCTCACAGAATTGATGGAAGGTCTTGGCTCTCCTGTAAGAGAAATGGAAGCATCTGGCAGCATGTCTCTACAAAGGGAAATAGACATGGACCAGATTGAAGGCCCTGGCGAAGGAACAAACGAAGAGGAGCTACGTCGCTCTGTTCGCACACGGATTACAACAGAGAAAATGCTCGTCTATCAAGGAGAGGAGGCTTAAAAGGTAGAAAAAAGACTTTTACATCAGTATGATCGATGGAAAGTTGAGGCTCGCAAGGCAAGAGAGCAACTAAAATCAGATATCCCTGAAAGCGAACTTGCAACACTCAGACACCTTGGAGAAGAAAAGAGACAATGTGATGAACATGTATGAGAACTAGTGGTGGGGCGTTAACGCAGTGAGACTCTTATCGCGCGATAAAAAAAATGTCGCCGTTAATCTATTCTCAAAGTTGGGTTGGGAGCTGGGTCTATACTACGCAAGCTATGATGACTTTCACCTTGATATTTTAGCGCGGATGTATATCAGCTTAACTGCACTGTACAGGGCGAGAACGAGATTTTTCAACTCGCGTGATTCGCGTCATTCGCGGAAGCCACCTCATCATCTCATAACCAGGGCTTCATTCGCGCGATTCACGCAGCAAGTAGGTCTATTGGCTCTTTGCATTAACATATAAATCACTCGCGCTTGACACCATTCGTGTTTGGTCTGAACACAACATCACGTTACTGTGAAATTACCGCATCAAACGTGACGTGCTAACATGGATGCAGCTATGAAGCCGCCGGGTTTGCTTCAGGGAATATAAATTTTTAAGAAGCTTCCCAATAGAAACATCGACAAGACTAAGGTTGTTTGGACCTTGTGCAATGCGGAATTGGTTTAAAAAAACACTTTCTCTCAACATGTAGTGGTCTAGTTTTAGTTGAAACCAGTAACTTTGTATTGAGATCTAATGTATTATGGCTCCTGTATGACATATCGCTTGTTGCTCCCTCACTCTTTGTAAGTCGCTTTGGATAAAAGCGTCTGCTAAATGACTAAATGTGAATGTACTGTAGGAGCTCTTCCAGTCTCAAGTACCACCTAAACGGAAATCATCCCTTAGCTAATGCGGAAGTAAACACAAGTTCATCTTATTGAACATAATTTAATTTTCATCACCAATTATCATAGTAGAACAGCTTTCTCAAGCAGTTTGAGATGCATTTTGGAAACAGGAGATGAGCCCCTGGTCTAATGCGCCACCTGGCTTGAGAAACCCGTTCTCAAAGACTTACTTTTAGTCATTATTTGGGTAGCACACATATTCTGAATGCCTTCGGCAGAATTCAAATGAGCCATTTTAATCTAGATTAATCTAGATTAATCTTGGAATTAATCTAGATTAATCTAGATTAAAAAAAATAATCTATGCCCACCACTAATGAGAACGTTCGAGCCCATAACACCCCAAGCAGCGAGACTAGACGATGGATAGATGCATGTGATGCTGTAACCAAGGACATTGCGAAGATCGCCCTTGAGAGAATCTCGATATCGATGGGCTTTTCGATGATGCAAGGGTACGACAGCGTCTCCGTGAGCTGCTTGATCGAGACTTTGCCCGCTCTATCTATGGATCAACAGTCTCAAACTCCAGCTCCACATCTAGTATGCCTATAAGTCAATCTTCGGCAAGATCTCTGGTACTGGCCAAACGAACAGAGGCAGCAGCTGAACTAGCGGCTAAGGAAGCAGAATATGAAGCGCTTCAGCAAGAGAAAAAATTGAAGGCAAAGATACAACTTCTGGAAGAGAAGCAAAAGCGAGATCTCGATGCCCAGAAAGAGGAGTTGGAAAGACTGCATGCAGAAAAGGAGATAAGAGCAGCAAGAGCGAGATGGGAAGTTTATAATCAAGAAGCAAGCATTAAAAATCCGCCGATGACCACCACGTTGAGCAAAACCTCAACAACAACAAAAAATTCGCCTTCACCTAAAGCTGACGTGTCTCATCTTGCACAGGCCATTCAAGACAGTATGACATTGAATAGACTCCCTACGCCAGAACCTACGGTCCTCAATGGTGACCCTATACATTTCATTGAGTGGAAAGCGTCCTTTCAGTCGCTCATTGATAAAAGGCACGTGTTCTCAGCAGATAAGCTATACTACCTGAAGAAGTATGTCACTGGTCCCGCTCTGAAGGTTCTCGAAGGCATCTTTTATAGAAACGATGAAGAAGCCTACAAGGATGCATGGAAAAGACTTCAAGATCGTTACGGACAGCCCTTTCTCCTACAGCGAGCATTCAGAGAAAAACTTGCCAGCTGGCCCAGGATTCAGCCTAAGGATGCCGACGGACTCAGAAGTTTCGCAGACTTTCTGAATGCATGTAAGGATGCTATGCCTCATGTGAAGGGACTAGAAATCCTTAACGACTGTGAAGAGAATAGAAAGCTTGTAATCAAACTCCCTGATTGGGCAGCTGCCTGATGGAATCGTCAAGCTACTCAAACACTGAGTGAGTCTAAAGAATTTCCAACCTTCCATGATTTCGCCAGCTTCATGTCGGCTGAGAATGAGATAGCCTGCAACCCAATCACGTCCTTCTTTGCTCTTCAAGCGGAAGCAAATACGGTTAAACATAATTTCAAGCCAACTAAGAACAAGGCCAATGTCTTTCATACAAAGACTATTACGCAGCACGACGATCCAAGGCCCACTATTCAAGTCGTCAAGACGGTGAACATCATATCTACGAATGTTTTAAATTCACTTCAAAGCCCCTGGAAGAACGGAGGTGGTTCATCAAGGACTTGAAGCTGTGCTATAGATGCCTAAGGCTTGGTCACAGTGCTAGAGACTGTCGTCGCAGACATATCTGCAATACATGCAAGGGAAGACATCCTACCTGTTTGCATGAAGACAGCTTTGTTAAAAGAGTCAAGTCAGCCACTGTTCAAAACTCTGAGCACGCACTCGAGAAGGTCGCAACAACATCCTTGAGTGTAGAGTCAGGAAGTACATCTACCAATACCTCCATGATTGTTCCTGTGTGGTTGTCGTCACAAGGTGAACCAGGTTCGGAGAAGCTCGTCTATGCCCTATTAGACACTCAAAGCGACACCGTCTTTGTTGAACACGCCGTGAGTCAAGGCCTAAATGCAGAGAAATGCCCAGTGACTCTTCGTCTCACTACCATGGTGGGAAGGGATCTCCGTATGTCAAGTGAGAGAGTTACAGGTCTCCCAGTCAGAGGTTTTAATTCTACAGTAGTCCTAGAGCTTCCCCCTGAATATACGAAGTTATGCATCCCCGTGGACCGTACGCACATCCCTACGATGGATACCGCCAAACGATGGAAACATCTCTCTACTCTGACAGATAAAATTCCTCCACTTCAGGACTGTGAGGTTGGTCTTTTGATCGGATACAACTGTTCCAGAGCCTTGGCACCTAGAGAAGTGATTCTTGGAGCAGACAACGAACCTTATGCTATTCGCACAGACCTTGGATGGAGCATTAAGGGTCCTTCCCTAGAACATCAGGAAGCTTTAAGCGGTGGCAACCTATGTCACAGAGTGTCTGTCAAGGAAGTTCCCTCTGTAACACCTACACATCTTATTCGGGTATTGGAATCGGACTTCAAGGATACCAACGAGAACGCAAGGGTGGTGTCTCAGGAGGATATCCTGTTCTTGAAAAGGTTAGAAGACAACATCAAAATGAACCAGGACCGGCACTTAGAAATGCCACTTCCTTTCAAGCAGAGACCTTACCTTCCAGACAATAAGACTCTTGCAGCCGCGAGACTTCAACATCTCAAAGGAAATTAGAAAGAGACAAGGAATACAAACAACACTATGTGAAGTTCATGGAAGAGATCGTTGAGAAAGGCGATGCAGAAAGAGTGCTTGACGAAGGGAAGGAAGGAGAAAAATGGTACATTCCACATCACGGAGTGTTTCACCCAAAGAAGCAAGGAAAGTTTCGTGTAGTCTTCGACTGTTCTGCCCAATACAAGGGAATCCGCCTAAACGACAACCTGCTCACAGGCCCTGATCTGATGAATAGTCTTACCGGCGTCCTGTTGCGATTCAGACAACATCCAGTAGCCTTGATCTGTGACATTGAGCGCATGTTCCATCAGTTCCACGTTGACGAGGCAGACCGAAATTATTTAAGATTTCTCTGGTGGAGCAATGGAGATTGCGACTCTCAGCCACAAACATTCCGTATGAAAGTGCATCTCTTCGGAGCATCATCGTCTCCATGGTGCGCTAACAATTCATTGAAGCATCTCGCACGTAAAGGTGAACGTTCACACTCCCTCGGTGCAAAATTCATCATGAGAGATTTCTACATGGACGACGGAATTGCTAGTGTTGAAAACGCAGAGAAGGGCATCCAGCTGGCTCAAGAAGCTCGTCAGATTTGTAGACTGGGAGGTTTGAGGTTGCATAAGTTTGTATCTAACAACAAGGCAGTATTAGAGAGCATACCACCCTGTGAGCGTGCAGTAGATGTCCCCGCAATAAATCTCTCCCTCACGGATCAGCATTTGGAGAGAGTCTTGGGCATTTACTGGGAACTTGGAGAGGATAGCTTCAGATTTCGTGTTAACCCTAAGAATCAACCGGCAACACGTAGAGGTATACTGTCAACAGTGGCCTCATTGTTTGATCCTTTAGGTTTTCTTGCACCATTCGTGCTCATAGGAAAGGCTGTTCTTCAGGAAGCATGCAGAAACGGCATGAACTGGGACGATCCTTTCCCATGTGTTTTGCTGCCAAGTTGGGAGCGATGGAAGGTTGACCTGTCTAACTTGGAGAAGATAAACATACCTCGGTATGCTGTTCCACCTGGGTTTGGGAAAATCACAAAGAGAGAGATTCATCACTTCTCTGATGCTAGCTCTAGTGGGTATGGCCAGTGTTCTTACCTCAGAATCAAAAACGAAAGCGGTGAGGTTCGTTGTTCGTGGTAAGATCCAGAGTGGCCTCACTCAAGATCACAACAATCCCTCGGCTAGAGTTGACTGCGGCAGTAGTGTCAGTTGCAATGGATGCTATGTTGAAGGAAGAGATGGATCTTGCAGATGCAGAGACATATTTCTGGACGGACTCCAAGGTGGTATTGGGGTACATTAGCAATGAGGCCCGCCGCTTCCACACATTTGTCGCAAACAGAGTCCAGAGAATTCAACGCAGTACGACTCCCAAACAATGGCGATATTTCCTCGGACAAAAATCCAGCGGATCATGCTTCACGAGGCCTTAGTGTCGACAGTCTCGTCACCTCCAACTGGTTTGCTGGACCTAGCATTATATGGGAAAGACATTTACCTCTCTCTTCAGAAGTTGATACACAACTGGCAATTGGAGACCCAGAGGTCCAGAAAGCAAAGTCCCTGCATACTGAAGCATTAAGGTGGCCCTGTTTGTCTGATCGTCTCAAGGGTTTGTCTTCTTGGTCCAAGGCAGTCCAAGCAGTTGCACGTCTACTCCGTAGAGTAAGGAAGGACAAGTCAAGCGACCACAGTACGGTAGCAGAGCGGGAGGATGCAATGCGCATCATCATCACAGACTTACAGCATCAGATGTATCCAGATGAAATAGCCATGCTGAGCAAGGGCAAAAAACTACCTTGTAGCAACAAGCTATATCATCTGGAGGCCTTTGTGGATACCGACGGATTACTCAAGGTGGGAGGAAGACTCTGGAACACTTCTATTCCAGTTTCCATTAAACATCCAATCATAATTTCAAAGGAACATCACCTGACAAAACTCCTGATTGCCGATTGTCACAATAAAACTGGACATCAGGGTAAAGGTCTTACCATAAACAACATCAGGTCAAGAGGACTTTGGATTCCGGGAGTAAACAGGATTCGCATAATTACATCTAAAGATTAAGGTCATTTTCCAGCGAAAGTTAGGCATTTAGTCGCTGTTTGTTGGTTTATTTTTGATTTTAGTTTAGTGTTTTTTGTTTATGTTCTTTAGCACCCGGTTGGAAAGGAGAACAAGGTATCTATGTAAATGTATACTCGCATAATTTGGCGTATCTTGTCTCATTTGATTTGCATTTGCTTATTTATGAGAAAATGTATGTTGTTAGGATAAATGTTATTATCATTTCGTATTTTTTTGCTGTATGTAAATGTTTAGTTTTGTTTATATGAATGTGAATTATTTACATGTTTCAATATTGTTTATTCATTTGTTATAGCTCTTACGGTGTTGTGAAGTTGAAAAAAGGGACAAACAAGCCAATAAAGGAACCCATACAACATCAGTGCAGGAGCATACATTCTTTACTATTCTCACCAGGATGCTACAGCGCGAGTGCTGTTATGTTTCCATGGTACTATGATCTTTCCATTAATCCTTTTTGACTTCATAGGTGCGACCACTTCTAATGAATTAGAGAAAATGGTGCCCATGTTGCTGGTCATGTCATCGAGCGATTCTATATTAGTTGGAAAGGTTATCAGAGGAGTCAGATCTGGTAAGTTCTTTACAAAACTATCTTTAGTAGTTGAGGTGATTGTTCTACCCTGTCGATAACAAGATCTACAACTGATTTCTGCAGTGCGCAGTGTACATTAAATATATTGTCTTTTGGTTTAATCATGATAAGATTTTTTTCTCATACTTTTAAATAAATTATTATTTGGTTGTATTATTCGGGGGACAGACACAGTCTCTATGCATTTGAAAGCAGTAACATTCTTAACTGTAACATTCTTAACAGTTGGGTGAGAGGAACAGAGACCATGGTTAAAGTTTGTACTTACTAGTCAAATGGTGCGTAGCGTCTTTGAGATGTTGTCAGACAGAATTTCCGCTCCAATGCTGCTGGGGTGCAGCCCGTCGGGGCGGAAGAGCCTTGGTCGCTCCCAGAACAGATCAAAATTATTTACGAAGAGCAGCTTCTGTTCAATACACCATGACATTAACCAATTATTAAGCGTATATAGTCTACTGAACTTTAAATTCCCTCGTCCTTGCCTGACAGCGCAAAAGTTTATGGACACAGGCTCAAAGAGTGGGGCGGTAACAATCCCTGGCAGGGACCCCTCGAAAAAACTGTGAAGTTCTGCTGAGAGGTCTCACCGAGATTTGAACTCGGATCGCTGGATTCAGAGTCCAGAATGCTAACCATTACACCATGAATCCTGTTCTTTACCTGCCACATCGTCTAGAATAGGCCGCTCGGTCTTGTGAAGGCAAGAGCTTCGCGGTAACAATAGCAAATTATTGGACAGATCCACACTTGGACAGGCCAAAACCCGGGATCGAACCAACGACCTTTAGATCTTCAGTCTAACGCACTCCCAACTGAGCTATTTCGGCCATACTTGCAGATTTTAGACCTGTGCATCGGAGTTCGCGAAAGCACCCTGGTGCTGTAGCCTTGAAGGTGGACAGAATGCTAGAGTAAATCTTTGGCTAGTACGGGTATCGAACCCGCGACCTTGGCGTTATTAGCACCACGCTCTAGCCAACTGAGCTAACCGGCCATGGGAATGATCTTTTCACGATCCAGATTGACATAGTGCCACCTTGAGTGTAGTAGCGTTAAGCGAGAATCATACCCCTAGACCAACGAGCTGAGCAGTGATTGTGATTTCCAGACGGAAAGGCAATGTAAGGGAAGTTAGGTAAACGGTGGACAAAACCCCATTCATATTGATTGCCATTGGACGACTATGGGTGCGAAGGGATCGTGTGGCTCATTTTGACGCCCAATCTACGCACTTTGCGATGGCGAGTGGCACTTTTTCCCTTATCGTAGTATAGGGTCCATTTTCCGGCAAAGGCATCGTGCGGACACCACAAGAGGTGGTGAAGTACTGCGAAATGTACCATTTTGACGCGAAACGCATAAGCAGCCCCCTAACTGCCTAATCTTCATTACTGTGTCCAAAAGGTGCCTTTTGCATCGCCCTAACCACCTAACTCTACTGCAGTCTTCCTCTCGTCCATTGCGTACCTAGAGTTGGTAGTTTGACGGCCCTTGCTCCCTTGCTGCCTATTGATTGCGCTACACAGCTAAAGTGCTGAAACGCGCCCTGGTGGGGAATCTGACAAAAAGTCGTTGGATATGCACGCCGACCGCGCCAGGCGGTGCGCGGGCACTCAGAGGTCCAAGCGAGCTATCGAGATTTACGAAAAATAAGGAAAAATATTTAACCTCACGTCTCGACCTAGCCCCCTTGGTATGTCCTCGAGGGCCACGAGGGCCACTTTCTGTTAGGTTTCTGGCTCCTGAGGCCTGCGTGGGCCGTACGGGAGCCTCTGACACGCGCAACCTATTCTGGTGTGCTCATAGGTGGCTATCGTACGATGACCCCAGAACTGACCCTGGAGGTTCGAACGACCCCAATTCAAATTCTGTCTAGTCACGGCCCCTCATTCGTTTCCTAGTGTACGGAGTGCGTACGGCCACGTTATGTGCTATATTGCCCGTTTAGGGTCCCTGTGAGATATTAATTTTTTTTGAATATTTTTTGTGATTTTTTTTCGAACACTTGCCCTACTGCTAGGGGTAAGGGCTTTGAATATGTGTTGCTTAATGATGTGAAGGACTAGCATTCGAAGCCCCAAAGCTTTTGCACAAAAATAAAGGATAAATAGGAATAAAAACCTGGGCAGAAACATAATTCTGTCAAAAGTCCACTTGTATGCAAAATAAGCTTTTTATCACCCTGAATTGTGTAATATATCTTTACGGGGTTCTTCTAGAATACATATCTGTGGGTTTGTCATACGAAAGTCGTTTAAAGTCTTAAAATAAGATATTTAAAGTATTGTCCAATGGAAGCCTACGAAGTCACTGTCAAATAAGTTATGACTGTCACTTCCGGTGTTTTGATGAGTAACAGGAAGTCCCAGTCGTAACTTATTTGACGGTGCCCCCGTAGGTGTCTCATGTACACATCATTTCTATGTTATGAATGTACACTTTTCCCATTATTTACCTATGAGGGCCCCATTGGATAAGTTACGATAAAACACTCATAACACTTTTAGCATGGCTCCCATGGGTAAAGGATGGACACACCATTGTTATGCTTCTGGAACACAACTCTGAGCCTTATTGCATATCAGTGTGAAGGATTGTGTCTCAAATGGACTACATTATTATAGCTCCTTGCCAAGGTTAATTAATGGCTCTTAATAGGCAATGTCTATTATTTACCTATGAGGGTCCCATTACTGTACATGCCACATGTAACTTGTTTGACAGGGCTTGTGACAAAAAAAAACGTATGTCTTTAAAAGTTTTAATAATTATTTGAATAAAAATGTTAAAACTTTATATACATCACGAATGTACATAATTTTTAAATGTGATAGACATTAAAAAAAAAAAAAAAAGATAACTTATTTGACAGGGCTTCCATAGATAAATGATGTGCTTTCCTGTGGCTCAGTGGTAAGACCATTGCGTTATCAACACAAGGTTTTGGGTTCGATCCCAGGGGATTGCAAATACCTATGTTAAATGTATAGGATGAAGCAATGTAAGTCGCTTTGGATTTTACCCATCACTCCCAGGTAACCCCACTGCACACGTCGGATCATTTCCTCATCACTCTTGATCTCGACTTAACTTCTCCAGACACTACACATGCCTCCCCACTGGTCAAATTCCAACAAAACCTACGATCACTCTCTCCCACCCGCTTATCCTCTGCTGTGGCATGGCCTCAAGAGAGCGATTCACACCAGACATCCCAAGAATATTGCTGATCTGAAACACTTTTGTAAAGAGGAATGGTCCAAAATTTCTCCTGACCGTTGTGCAGCTCTGATCTACAACTATAGGAAACGTTTGGTTGAGGTTATTGCTGCCAAAGGAGGGTCAACCAGTTATTAAACCCAAAGGTTCACATACTTTTTCCACCCTGCACTATGAATGTTTACATGTGTTCAATAAAAACATGAAAACGTATAATGTGTGTGTGGTATTAGTTGAAGCAGACTGTGTTTCTCTATTGTTCTGACTTAGATGAAGATCAGAACACATTTTATGACCAATTTATGAAGAAAAATTAAGTAAGCCCAAAGGGTTCACATACTTTTTCTTTCAACTGTATTTAGAAAAAAGAGCAACACAGCCGCAGAAGCAAAAGAAAGAGCTTTTGCGTTGGAGAAAATTGCTTCACGTGTTAATGCGCGAGTTGATATGTCAATCACTTTTATATTTATTTTGTTGAAACTGTGAAAATGGGATTTATATTACTGAATTTCAAATACAATAATATCATTCATTCAGGAAATTTTAAAGAAATAAAATGCTCTTGCTAGCAGGATGCCTGATGGGAAATGTTAAATATACTACTTAAACTGGCCTTAAAAGTTCAGATAAATGTCCAAACGGGGCCTCACAATTCTCTCCCGACATAAATGTAACTCTCTGCGAATTAATTCAGCTTCCTCATCTACGCGTTCCTGAATAAACGGACATGCCATTTTAAGGTCTGTGTGACTAATTTGAGCGTGATTAGGAACACGAATCAATAAACAATTGGCGTATGCAATTTCAACACCGCTCGCGCTTCTAAAAGGGGGCGGAGATTGTAACAAACCCTGGGTTTGCGGAATAAAACCTGCTTCCGACCAGGTTAGGTTCACTGAGTATGTTACTCTGGTTACTCAGTCGGAGTATAAGATACCTTGATTTCTGAAATGGGCTTGACTTACCCCGCAGTCGCGGGTTTGACATACCTACCATTCTGAAACCAAAAACCCTGAGTATTCCATTTTCTGGGATTGACTTACTCAGAGTTTGCACTTACCCTGCTTTCTGAAACGGGCCCCTGCAGTAAGAGAAGTATGAGATTATGTTTTGGATACCTTTGTAGTCTGAGAGTGATATTACGTTTGAGGCACTTGTACGTTGTTTCTTCATTATGAAAAGATTGATTTTGTTTTTTAATTAGTTAAAGTGTTCTTTTGATTGTTGAATGTAACTGTATCCTTGACATATTTAAATGTGTGTTTATAGGTTCAGATTGCAGCAGATTCTATGTGCATGTGTGTCCTCTATGCCGTTTTCAAACAAAGAGCCTCCTGAATAGTACAAGCGCACAGTTGCAGAAACTGAGGCCATGGTAAGACAATATGTAAGAGGATTCAAAGATGTGTGGGCTAGATGGTCAAATATGTTTATTTTTTTCGTGTGTTATTCATTTTAGCAAGACATCCTATGACTATTAAGGAGAGCAGTAGACTGTTTGGGTGCTATGAGCGAATAGGTTTTGTTATAGGTAGTGTCGTCATGTATTTTTTAGTCGTCCTGTTATGGTGATATCGCGAAGGTGTATACAATATTAGGAAGATACTATACAATGGGCATGTACTATGACAAAATGACAGTCGGTATGTCCTATGAACAATATAAACAGAAGGCTATATACTGTGAACATTAATGTAAAGGTGGTTAGGAACAGATAACAATATAGACTATACAATAGTGCAAGTGACTTGAGTGTGCATTAGTTACAGACATTAGCTATTAAAGTTACAGTGCAGTAGATGAGTTGATACGGTTATTAAAGGTGCAATACATGAGTAGATGCAGTTATACATTTACAGTGCATTAGATGAGATAGTGCAGTTATTGAAGTTACAGTGCAGTTAATGCAGAGGAGTCCTTGAGAATGCTGCGAGCTCGACGCAGACAGCGTTTCTTTTGGATGTCCTCAATGAAAGAGAGTGTAGTCCCTGTGATGCGCTGGGCTGTTTCACCACCCGCTGCAGTGCCTTGCGCTCAGCAACAGAACAGTTCCCGTACCAGACTGTGACACAGTTGGTCAGGATGCTCTCTATCGTACAGCGATAGAAGTTCACCAGGATAGTTGAAGACAGTTGGTTCTTCTTCAGTGTCCTCAGAAAGAAGAGACGCTGGTGAGCCTTCTTGACCAGGCATGAGGTGTAGGTGGTCCAGGACAGGTCCTCCGAAATATGGGTCCCCAGGAACTTAAAAGTGGAAACACATTCAACAGCCGTCCCGTTAATGTGGATGGGGTCGTGTGTGCCTCCTTTCGCCTTCCGGAAGTCCACGATGATCTCCTTTGTCTTGGAGGTGTAGAGGAGCAGGTTGTTGTTTGAGCACCATGTGGCCAGGTGCCGTACCTCCTCCCTGTAAGCAGTCTCATCGTTGTTGCTGATGAGACCAATCACTGTTGTATCGTCTGCAAACTTGATGAAGGAGTTAGTTCCATTCACAGGCCTGCAGTCGAGTGTGAAAAGGGAGTTGAGAAAGGGGCTCAGTACGCAGCCCTGTGGTACACCAGTGTTGAGGGTGATGCTGGTGGAGCAGATGTTGCCTAACCTAACAAGCTGAGGCCTGTTCATCAAGAAATCCATAATCCAGTTGCAGGTTGAGTTGTTTATGCCTAGGTTTCCAAGTTTGATGATAAGCTTGGAAGGGATGACGGTATTGAATGCAGAGCTGAAGTCTACAAACAGCATGCGTGCATAAGTGTCCTTATTGTCCAGATGTGTGAGCACGGAGTGCAGCCACATAGACACCGCATCATCTGTGCTCCTACTGCTACGATAGGCAAATTGGTATGGGTCCAGTGTGGATGGTAGAGAGTCTTTTAGATGTGACAGGACCAGCACTTCATGACAATGGGTGTGAGTGCTACAGGGCGGTAGTCATTCAGGCATGTCGGGCTGGAATGTTTTGGAATGGGCACAATGGAGGTCGATTTAAAACATGCAGGAACCACTGCTTGGGCGAGGGACAGGTTGAAGATTTCCGTGAAGACCCCAGCGAGCTGCTCCGCACATGCCCTGAGTACGCGACCAGGGATGCCATCTGAGCCGGCAGCTTTGCGCGCGTTTATCCGGCTTAGTGCAGTGAAAACATCTGTGGAATTTAGTTTGATGATTGGGTGGTTAGTAGAAGGTGTGAGCCTGGTGGCGGGTTCCTTATTGTCTCTCTCAAAGCGTGCATAAAAGTCATTAAGCTCGTTCAGAAAGGCAGCATCTGCGGCTATGGGGATGGAGTGGTTGGGTTTGTAGTCACTAATGGCCTGGATGCCCTGCCATATGCGTCGAGGGTCAGAATTGGTAAAATGCTCCTCTAGCTTCAACTTGTAGCAGTGCTTGGCCTTTCTGATGCCCCTCTTCAGATTTGCCCTGGAAGTACTGTAGGCATGTTCATCACCTGATCTGAAGGCAGTGTTGCGTGCTTTCAACAGGAGGCGCACTTCCTTGTTCATCCATGGTTTCTGATTGGGGTATATGGTGATCTGCTTCTGAGTTGTGACACCATCAATGGTGTTATTGATGTAGTCCAATACAGAGGAGGTGTAGCTGTCTATGTCCGTGTGAGAGCCACTAGTGGCCTGAGAAGCAAACAAACTCCAGTCTGTGTGTAGAAACCTTTCCTGGAGTGTGACGTCTGCCCCCGCATGCTACACCTTGATGGTCTTCACTGATGGCTTCACACGATTAATGAGAGCTGAATACTTGGGGGTGAGGAACAAAGAAAGGTGATCAGATTGACCCAGGTGGGGGAGGGGTGTTGCGGCGTAAGCTTCAGCCATGTTTGTATAGAAATGTTCCAAAGTTTTGTTTCCTCTTGTGTGGCAGGAAACATGCTGGTGAAACTTAGGGAGCACTGTCTTTAAGTTTGAGTGATTAAAATCTCCCGCAACAATAAATGCAGCCTCCGGGTGAGCAGTCTGTTGTTTACTGATGGCTGCATGAAGTTCTTTCATGGCAAGCTTGGCATCAGCATCCGGTGGAATATAAGCTGCCGTTATAATGGTGGAAGTGAATTCCCGTGGCAGGTAAAACGGTCTACATTTAACCATGAGAAACTCATGTTTAGCCGAGCAGTGTCTTCCGACAATAACAGAGTTCGTGCACCAAGCTTTATTGACATAAATGCACAGTCCACATCCTCTTGTCTTACTGGATTCCTCTGCCGTTCTATCCGCGCGGTGTGTGTTGTAGCCCGCTAACTCAATAGCGTTGTCCGGTATGCCGCTGTGTAGCAATGTTTCCGTGAAGATTATGACATCGCATTATCAACAACAAAAGACTTTTGAACTGCAGAGTCGAATCTCATCCATTTTGTTCACTAATGATCGCTGAGCCTCGCGATGTTCACGCGCCGCCATCTTGGTCTAAAAAAGATCTGATTCTGTCAGGGACTGTCAAGGAGACAATGGAGGAGAACCAAAATGCAGGCAGAGACAGACGTAGGGGTAAAAACGGGTATTTATTTATAACAAAAACGAGACAAAAAGGCAATACAAAACCCACGATGGGGAAAACAAGACTGGGTAAACTATAAAAAATAACAAGAACAATAAAATTAGATACAAAACTAAACTAACACTTACTAGAATGCGAGAAAACAGGAACAAGGTAACAAGTAGGGATGAGCGTGTACAGCATTATCTGTATCTGTATCTGTTAACCATATGAATTATCTGTATCCGTATCTGTACTCGGACTGGGCAGGGCCTAACCCGGAAGTGGAAGGGATTTAACCCAGAATAGTTTCGGGTTGTGTTGAGATGGGCGGGGTTTAACCGGTATGTTATTTAAGCATGCAATTGATATGGGTTGATCAAAAATTTTTATATATATTGCTGATTATAAAACTATTTACATAACAGCATCAGCCTTGAGCTTCAGATCAATGGTTTTGATCACGATAACAAACCAACTATATACAGAACAAGTTTGGCAACAATGAATATAACACATGTGGTTGCAATTATGAAGTAAAATGTAATGAACAAGAGTTTTCATCTCAACATAACTTTAGGTAAGAGCCTGCTGACGGTTTAAAAAAGAAAAAAAAACTCAGACAGTCAGAGACGCAACGCGAGTCGCATTCTACCAAGCACCACGTCTGAACAAACCCCACGTTTACCAAACTCTACTGGTTAATAAGTAAGTACTACAAATCGAATTAAAAAAACCTGAAGCTGAAGAAACCCTAAACGTTAACGGAAAAGACCCGCAACCTGAGTGACTGAGGGAGAGACAGAAAGAGAGATCTGTTCTCTTCTCAGTGTTCTGTGTGTGAGTGAGCAGAGCGGGACACAGTCAGCAACACAATAAATCTGTATGTGTGTAGGGGAGGGGCCCTGAGACTATCACACAACGCAGACACAGTCAGCTACCCAATGAGGATATTTATTCAATCCGAGCACAGATATTGACTCGTATTACTCGTATGATACTCGTACTCGGCAAAAGTGCTTTATCCGTACCGGATACTCGTTTAAGACGAGTATCCGTCTCAACTCTAGTAACAAGGAAGACTGGGTGACTTTAACATGGAACAGCATACAGCTACAGACGAGGTAAGCTGTATACATACACGCACACTGAACCATCACAGGACAATGAACACGAGGATGTTTTAAAGGGAAGAAAATCAAGAGGGAACAGTGGGAAGGGATAAACTAATTAGCACAAACTAGGAAACAGGAGGGCATGAACGATGACGCAGACCGGAGAGAGATGAAATCGTCTCTCTCCCACATGAAACAGAGGATCCTGTATGATTCCACCTCTAGACCAAGAAATACCCGCAATGGGGAAAACAAGAATGGGTAAACTACAAACACTAACAAGGACACAGTCTAATTAACCAGATAGCATTCTGCCGTGCCGCTGGCGGCACACTGCGTGTTTTGGTTGATTACATCGGGAAATACAACAACTTAGAAAAAAAAAACTAAACATATCACATATCTTTAAAAAGCTGAGATTCTTGTGATTCGAACAATGTTAACCATTTTAAGATACAATCAACACAGCCAATGCAATCAGAGTCTTTGTCAGACAACCAACAACCAAATAAGCAGCAACAAAACAGAAGTAACTCACCCATAAAGCCTCCTGGTAGTCCACTGATCCATAACATTCCAACAAAAACGGTATAGTTACACTCTGAAGGGTCCAGTAAATCCAATTCAGTGAAATGTTTAGTCCACAACACATAAATATTTCAATAAACATCAAAGGAACATGGTAGTATCATTTCCATGTAGCCGACAGAGCTATCAAATCTCCGACGCATTCTGTGGTGTAGCGTATCTTCACTTGTAAACATTGCAGATTTCTTTATTTCGAAATGGCCACTGACCTCTGCCCTTTTGATTGACACCTTATTTGAGCGAATAGGTGCATCTAAGAGGTGACAACAGCCAGTAATAGCCAAGGGCCGCTCAGGATGAAGGATGGGACCGTCCTCTATTTGATTGACAATCGATCCTGTCGCGTCAGAGTTTGCTAATGACAGGCCTATCTGATAGCCAATAAAATTCTGAAAAGATGAATATGCAGCTTCACGGGAAAAATTAAACCTGTAAGTAGAGAGGTCCGTGCGCAAATACGTGCGGCTATGCGTAAATTCTAACAGGCAACCTTGACCGTGCGCAAAAGCTGCTAGGAAAGAGTGTGAGCGAAAAAAAGTTACATATCTTTAAAAAATGGCGAAAAGAGGCAGTAGAACATACTTCTCACTTGAAGAAGTTGTTGAGCAATGTACCAGGCGTGAGAGTGATTTTTCCGATGAAGATATTTCAGAGCAAGAGAGCGATGTTTCCTCCATTGACTAAGTAGGGGAGGAGATATTTTTGGATGGGGAAGATGTCACTCTCGACAAGTAAGTGTTTTCTTATATTATAAAACATATTTTACTGTTGGTACTGAGGTTTATGTTTTGATGTGAACATTATATGCATGTAAAATAGTAGAATATAGAACTTTATTATTTATTTTTATTTTATATCACAGACAATCATCTGACAACGAAACAAATGAAGACTGGATGCCAGTCACCAAAAAGCAAAAAGGACATGATGACAGCACCTCATCAGGAGAGGAGTCTCATCCCAAAACTTCCCAGAGAGGTTCTGCCAGCAGAAGACCAAGAGGCAGAGGAAGAGGGAGAGGGAGAGCAAGAGCTACTGTACGAGGGAGAAGTGGCAGCAGAAGCAGTGCCGCTGAAATGGCAAACAGCACATCTGAAGAGAGATGGAATGATGTGGACACTCCAGACGTGACACCACCACAGCCCACCTTCAGACCCACCAATTCACCCGGACCTAAGGTTATATGTACAGCTACCTACACAGTTTTACAGCTTTTTCCACTTTTTTTTACAAACTCCATGTTACTGACAATAATTCAAAACACCAATGACTATGGCCAAACTCACTACTCAAAGCCCTCCAACCCGTGGATTGACGTGACATTACAGGATATGTTTGCTTTCATTGCCATGATCATTTATATGGGTATTGTAAAACTGCCTGCGATAACTGATTACTGTCGAGGAGGTAATCTATACAGCGTGCCATTCCCAAAAAAGGTTCTAACAGGAAAGAAGTTTCTTAGGATCTGCCACTCCCTTCACCTCAGTAGCTTGGTGGATGATGCTGTCAACGAGCAAAGAAGAGGTACGGCAGAATTTGATCGACTGTGCAAAATAAAGCCACTGTATGTTCAAATAAGGGACGCCTGCAAAGCAAACTATCACCCTGGCCAGGAAATATCTATAGATGAGCGTATGGTTGCCTCAAAAGCACGTATTGGGATAAAACAATTCATGAGAAATAAGCCTGTTCGCTGGGGGTATAAACTTTTTGTTTTGGCAGACTCCAGCAATGGCTACACATGGGACTTTTTTGTGTATGAGGGAAAGCTGCAGGGAAACACTGGCAAGGGGCTCAGTTATGAGTCTGTCATGGAGCTTGTTGACACACAGTTGCTTGGCACTGGATACAAGCTGTATGTAGACAGCTTCTACACAAGTCCCTCCCTTTTCTGTGACCTCCTTCAGAAGAGGATCTGGGCATGCGGAACCATACGGACAAATCGAATTGGCTTTCCAAAATCCAAAACAAATAGTCTGGACTCTAAATCTCCCCGTGGCACCATCCGATGGATAAGAAAGGACCCCCTCCTCTTTGTCCAGTGGCGAGACACAAGGGACGTGTTCATGTGTTCAACACTCCACACAGCCCATGCAGGAGACACTGTTCAGCGGAGAGTCAGAGATGCAGATGGGCACTGGGTGTTGAAGGACGTCTGTGTTCCACCAACAGTGAAGGAGTACAACCGGTATGTATTTTATGATCAACAATATATTAAGCTATTTGAAATGAATAAAATATGTGGCTCAATGTTGTTGTATCTGTCCTTACAGGTGCATGGGTGGAGTGGACCTTTCTGATGCCCTAATCAGCTATTATAAAGTGATCCACAAAACCAAGAAGTGGTATAAGACCTTTTTTTATCACTTCTTAGACATTGCCATTGTGAATCCCTTCCTGATATACAAGCATATCACAAAAGGTAAAGGGGAGGTACCAATGCACCAGAAGGCTTTCAGGGAGACACTCATTGAGGAGCTGGCAGCGGCTGCTGACATACCAGCTCCAACGCCCACTCCACAGGCCGTCTGAGGTGCAGGCACTGCCATGCAAAGACTCCTGTAAAATGTTCAACATGTGATGTGTCTTTATGCTTTTTGCCAAGCTGTGATTGTTATAACGAGTGGCATGTTGCCAATAACCTGTAATATAATAATAACATTTGTAAATAGTTTGGGTTTTATACAGTTATTTAGAGTGTTTGTTCTAATATTAAAAAGTATTTTATTACTATAGCACTTAGTCTATAGTGTCTTTATTTGCACAAAGTATAGTTTTAGTTACTATGTGTCATCCAAATTCATTGTCAATAATTGCTAAGGAATATAGTAGCTCTAAGTGTAAACTTTCATTAAAGCCCAAAATTATGACTGTACATTAAAGCATTCAAGAATAACAGCATTTTATGTGTAAATGGCAAAGGGACATTTGGAGTCTCCAAGTTGCCTTTCTAGAAGGCCGCCTAGATATAAACTTGGATAAACATGTGAAGAACACAAATTTTCTAAGGTATTGTCATCAAATTTTCTTGGTAAGGCTTGGTAAGGCTTCATGCTGTGATCCCAATGTGTTTTCCAGCTAATTGCTCCCAACTATAGTCATATGCAGGCAACTGTTTAAAAAAAAAAAAAAGTAGGCGGAATATTCTTTTCCCCTCTTTCAGTCTGTTTAAAATTATATTACTCAATAACAGTAAGATTTGCAGTGATTCTGACTGTAAAGGAACAAATTTCAGAGTCTCACCTTTCAAAAGATACCAAAACCATGCATATACTCAAAATGATTCAAGAACAGTATGCACTTTACTTTGGGTATGTATTTTTTTGGCATTTTTGCAAAATTTAACAGGAATGCTAACTAGAACAATAACACTTGATACAAAACTTATCTAACACTTACTAGAACTCGAGAAAAGATGAACAACGTCAAACAGCTACAGACGAGATAAGACGTAAACGTTCAATGAACCAGCACAGGACAGTGAACACAAGGATGTTTTAAAGGGAAGAAAATCAAGAGGGAACAGGTGCAGGGGATAAACTAATTAACACAAACTAGGAAACAGTAGGGCATGAACGATGACGCAGACCGGAGAGAGATGAAATCGTCTCTCTCCCACATGAAACAAAGTATCCTGTATGATTCCACCTCTAGACCAAAAAATACCTGACAAGGAGAAGTGGAATCATGACAGATTCCTCCTGGGAAGCAAGTGATATGTGTAATTGACAGTCTTTATTGCGATGTTTTGTATGTTTCTGTTTTGGTTTTCTCTGGGGGTTTTTTTCCTTTCCAGAATTGGGGAATTAGTTGTGGCCGAGATCCTCTGTTTGCCTGCTGTGATTAGTGGTTTGTAGTGTTCACAGTAGTTTACACAGGTGGTTTTGGTGTGCTGTGACTTGAGCGAGCACAAACGATTGCAGAGTTATTGGAGGGATGTGTCTGGTTTAATGCAAGTTATTAAATGTTATCTGTATTTTAGATTATGTACTTGTAATAAATTATTTGTCATACATATCCTTGCTGTCTGATATCTGTCTTAGCCAATAGTGAACCTGTGTGCTTTTGGTGCTTGTATACTAAATTTGGGTCCTCAGCCATATCAGAGGTGGTGTAGTCGGCTCCTTATCTCTTTCTCTTGCGCGTCCACCACATTAGTTTGTCTAAATTACATATATACAGTTGAAAGAAAAAGTATGTGAACCCTTTGGGCTTACTTGGATTTCTTCATAAATTGGTCATAAAATGTGTTCTGATCTTCATCTAAGTCACAACTGAGAAAATCTTAATAGCTCAGATTCACAACCGAGAAAATCTTAATAGCCCAGATTCACAACTGAGAAAAATGTTAATAGCCCAGATTCACAACTGAGAAAATCTTAATAGCCCAGATTCACAACTGAGAAAAATGTTAATAGCCCAGATTCACAACTGAGAAAATCTTAATAGCCCAGATTCACAACTGAGAAAAATGTTAATAGCCCAGATTCACAACTGAGAAAATCTTAATAGCTCTGATTCACAACTTAATTGCCCAGATTCACAACTGAAAAAATCTTAATAGCTCAGAGTTACAGCTGAGAAAATCTTAATAGCTCAGTGGGCCTATTCAGGTCAAGTTATCACCTTCACAGAGAAATAGAGGCGGGATCAGTTGTCAATAAAGATGAGGGTCAGAGGCACAAGTTTCTCAGTTCTTCAAGAACAGGCTTAAGACAACACTTCTTCCTGCACTCTCTGCTTGAACCAGCTTTTTCCTCTGTGAAGAATGTCTCAAAATAGGTACAATTTCAGATCATTTGATATACCAGTAGCTTTATATGATAAGTCTTGCTGGACAAGATTTGTAAGATTTGGTTTGTCTGCTCTGTCTCACAGCCAGAAATCCGACCGTCGCATTGTTCACTGCTTGCTGTGTGAAAAGCCAAAGGAGATGCTGATGACGCATCTGAGAAGGGTTTGCATGAAAAAGAATACACCGAAGAACGTCTGAAGGAGGCGAAGAGGGCCAAGATGTCTGCCAAGGTGTGGACACAGCAAGCCAGGAACTGGGACTACACGGAGATGGTGAAACGTTACCCCCACAGACCGTCCAGGCTGGCTCTTCTGGAAGAGCTGCGCCAAAGAAACTTTTTTGTAGCTAATGCTTCTAACCAGGCAGACCTGGAGTCTGAAGAGCCGTCCATCAGCACAGCTGCCGTTCTTACAGCCAGTAAACCTTCTGGAGCAGCCGGTTGCAGCTCTGAATCGGCTGGTGGCATCTTGGTGGCGGAGGACAGCAGCTCCGAAGGCAGCACCACCGATCCAAGCGACCGAACATGGCAAAAGTACTTTCTAAACCTCACACACATCAGTGCATAAAAGGTGAACAAAATGTAAGGTTGTTTTGAGCTCATTTTCTTCTGTCTGTATTTTTTTTTCAGAGATCAATCGCAGTATAGCACAAGTGTCAGGGTCAAGATGACGGAAATGGGGCTCTACGAAAAGTTCCCCTGCAGAAGAGGCCATGCTGACAGACTTTAAGGGCTATTTAATCAACACCCTGCAGGTCCCAAACTGCCAGCAAGAGGTAAGATATATCCCATTTGCATTTCTTTTTAGTATGTTCCGTATTAATCTTTGTAACTGGAAATGTTTTAATATATAGTAGCACAGCACATGTAGAGCAGCTATTACGTTCCATAAAAGAAGGGAACTCGGATAAAAACACAGCTTTAGGGGTGTCTGTGTGTGGCTGGCTGGTGTGTGGCTTTTCGTCTCACTGCATCATCTCACACTTCTCTGTTTCTTTTATCAAAGGTAGACAATGTATCCAGGATGCTGAGGTTCATCCAGCCAAGTGGGGATGAAGTCCGCTTGGACTTCCTGCTTAAGTCCACTGAGACCAAGGATTACCTCACCCAACTCCGGCGCGCTGAAATGGGCCCATCAACCATTCTAAACTACCTCAAGAACATGATCCGGTTTGTTCAGTATTTGAAGACCCATCTGAACTTGGCTGCAGCAGATCCTGACTTCTACAGGAAGTGCCAAGCCTACCTCAACTTCCACTCTTCTATCAGAAAACCAGTGGCCAAGTCTAACAGCAAGGTCACCTGTAAAACAAGGTCAGTTGCTAATCTGCTTTCCATTTGTTTTTCTTTATTGACTTCCTACATGTTGATAGTAATTCTCCACCGCATTGTTGTCTTTTATGTCATTCTAGGTATGTACGGTTCCAAGAGGGTGAGAAGAGCCTTCAGGAGTGCCAGGCAGTCCTCCGGAAGGCCAAGAAAGACATGCTGTCCATTTACGGGAGGCTGCTCGAAGGTGACCACGTGGCGTCAGAGGAAAAGACCATGTTCCGCTACTACTGTGAAGCAATCTTGATCCTCGGTCACTTCCAGTGACCAGGAGCGGTGGAGGGATTAACAGTAAGTGTTAAGACCTCAGTTTTCGTTGGGGGATCATCCTAAACAGATTATATTAGGTAGTCTGCGATGAGGACGTTTATGTCAGTTATTCACTCTGTGTGTTTTTTGTTTTGTTTTTGTTTTCAGACAGCAGAGTGGGACGACAGAAAGAATTCTGGGGGAAAGGTCTGCGTGGCAGTAAGCAAACACAAGACTGCGACAATGCAGATCGCCGTGTTTGTCCTCACTGTGGAGGAGGCAGCAGTAAGTAAACTTTGAACAGGCTAAATTGCCTTACCATGAAATAACATGGTAACACCAGCAATGAACCAACAGATATTAACAGATGTATTTTTTTTGTCTCTTCAGATGCTGGAACGCATACTACACCTGGATCCGCCCATACTCCATCCGGCAGGATGTAGACAATGCAAACAGGTTTTTTGTTTCGACTTTGGTTGCACTCCTAATCTTCATGCCCAATGACCTCTCTCGTCTGCACGTACAGTAAGTATTAACAGCAGTCCATAAAACATACATTTTTCTGTTGGATTAGCATTCAACTTATAACGGATTTGTGCTTTTATTAAATGGACCAGCCTCTAGAAAATCATCAGGGGTGTGACCAGGCAGAAATGGCCAGGTATGGCTGTGAAGGACTTTCGGGAGCAGAAAGTTATGTACAAATGTTTATAATATTTGTACATACAATATGTATATATAAGCCCTCACATCAGCCCTCCTGGAAGTGCCATCCC
Source organism: Triplophysa dalaica (assembly GCF_015846415.1). Taxonomy (NCBI): domain Eukaryota; kingdom Metazoa; phylum Chordata; class Actinopteri; order Cypriniformes; family Nemacheilidae; genus Triplophysa; species Triplophysa dalaica. Next base: position 145,266 of record NW_026622639.1, on the reverse strand, counting down.
TGGAAGTGCCATCCCTGGAAGTGCAATCCCTGCCATGCCACCCACCCCTTCATTTAAGCCTTCCCCCCCACCCATCATCCCATCGTCCCACCCTCTCCTGCCTCTACAGCCTACGGGGGAAGCTTATTCAGTCCCCTCTTATTCAGTGAGGATGAACTGAATATGTTGGAGAACCTTGGTGAGTCTTAAGCAGTCACTGACATCTTAGTTAGTCTAAAATGTGCATTCAAACTCTGGTTAAACAAAGCATTGGTTTAGTTTTCACAGTCATCCCCCACCATCAGTCTAGAGGAGGAGGCCATCAATAGTCAAATGTGTAGGTGTTCAATTGTGTATTCGATGCTTCTATTGTGGAAAATAGTCAGCAATTTAACAAACTCTTGCTTTTTCTTTCAGACAACATAGAAATTCATCAAATAAAGGATCTGGGGTTAAGCATGCTGATGGATCTGTAGTTATTTTCTTTGTATATAGATTGTAAATAGGTTTTATGAATTTCTTTTTTAATATGTTGTATGAATTTCTTGTTTAATGTAACTTAAGTAATAAAATTTGATGTTTCTAAATGCATTTTCTCTTTTTTAAGATTGCACACATATTAGTAAGACCTAAGCGTTTACAAACCATTTATTTATAACAATAATGGTCCTCTGGTCAGTTTTGCTCATTTTTAAATATAAAATTAATTGGGTAAGATGCCATATTTCGGTTAGTTTTGCTCATTTCTATATTTGAAACCTATTACTACTTTCAATATGATCACCTACCTTTGGCATAAAATGACGTCGGGCAGAAAAGTGCTTTCCTTGTCATCTGTAGACCATCTGTGCAACTTGCAAAGGCCACAATAGTGGTTTCATGGCAACGCTTTCCTTGTTGTCTGTGTATATTGCCATTGGGCACATTAGTGGTTTCATGGGCAGGATTTCCTTGTCGTCTGTGTATATTGCCATTGGGCACAATAGTGGTTTCATGGGCACGCTTTCCTTGTCGTCTGTGTAAGTTGCAAACGGGCACAATAGTGGTTTCATGGCCACAGAGCAACCGTAGTGGCTAATTGGGCACAATAGTGATTTCATGGCCACGATTTTCATGTCGTCTGTGCAAATTGCCATCGAGCACAATAGTGGTTTTATGGCCACAGAGCAACCGTAGTGGCTAAATGTCAGAATAGTGGTTTCATGGACACGCTTTTCATGTCGTCCCTGTAAATTGCCATCGGGCACAGTAGTGGTTTCATGGCCAGGCTTTCCTTGTAATCTTTAGAGCGTCTGTGTAAATTCCGAATGGGCACAAAAGTGGTTTCATGGGCAAACTTTCCTTGTAATCTTTAGAGCATCTGTGTAAATGGAAAACAGGCACAATAGTGGTTTCATGGCCACAGAGCAACCATAGTGGCTAGATGGGCAGAATAGTGGTTTCGCTGACATCGTTACCGAAAGCTCCAGCGGCGTAAAACCTGCTTCACGTTGTCATGACGAAACCCCCAAGCGACTCCTGCCTTTCCCTGGCGGAGTATGGCAAAATAGTTAGCGGGCAAAATAGTCAGTCTGCGGGCGGGGGGGGGGGTGGGCGGTGGTCCTGCCCGTCATTGGTGGAATTTGACAAAATAGTGAGTAACAGGGCTAAATAGTTGGTTTGCGGGCCGGGGGGGCGCTCTATTGTGTTTGGTCATTGGGGGACCGGGTCGCCCCTTAAGTGCACAGGCAATTTATTATGCGGGCAAGGGGCCGATTCGCGTAAACCTGGGGCGGGCTGTGGGATATCCCCCTAGTGGATTGTGATCGAACCACAATTTTTGCCATTTAATGAGGTGAATCAAAAAGATTTTCCTGCGCGACCCACCAAGGTTTCGACTCCCCGGCTCCCCTGGGACCCGCAGACGTCGTGATCAACATGACGGCAGTGGAGGTGAGCAAAGCAGGAACCTCGCAGGACAGATTCCGGGTCTTTTCGGTAGAGCACAACAAGACCGCAGCTTTTTTTGGCAAGGCGAAGGTCGTTCTCAGCCCGCTCGAACACTCCTGGATCACAGATACTATCAGCCACAGATCCGTTGTATCTGATTAGGTTTTGCACCGCACAAGGCAACAGGTGCATGGTGCTTCTCTCTCACTTCAAGACGGCATGGAGACATATGGGACAAACACCCAGACTTCATGATGATACGCAACAACATCGTCACCCACGTGTGAATTCAATCGAACACACCACTTTACACACTGCATCACAACTAATGCCTAACCTTGTCTCTTTATCATCCAGGCCCACACACGCCTGCCCCGGAGGCGGAGGGAATGTCTAGCTCGGGCGATGTGTCACAACACGCACACGGCTCTCCAGTACTACGTGGCAGATCAGACCAACGTCCTGGCTTGCAGTTCAAGGTTCTTGGCCTTGAGAGCAGTTGGTGCCATTAAAAACAAATAAAACCGGTTTCATTTTGAATTATATCCGTCTCCATTGTGTCTTTTCTCTGCCACTATGAACACCAGGCCGTCCCTCTACAACAAGACCCCGACGAGGAAGCCTGCGTCCACCCAGAGGTAAATAAATCCTATTACAGTCTATTTAAAAGTAACATCACCCCTTTGTTGGAACAGTGCAAACAAGATATTAAAAGATGGTCAATTTTGCCCCTTTCTCTGAGCGAATTCTATAAAGATGAATGTCGTACAAAAGTGTCTATATTTATTTCAGGCACTGTCCGTAAATATACCACAATCACTTTAAGGCATTTAATCAAATGACTTCTTCCTTTATATGGAATTACAAATCAACTCGCATAAGAGAAGAATTTATGGAAAGGCCAAAGGATGTAGGTGGGCTTTCGCTTGCAAATTTACGCACATACCATTGGGCCGCAAACTTAAATGCCATCTCTTTGTGGCTAAAAGATTGGAATGGCAAGACCTCTGCATGGCTCCAGATTGAAACGGCTACTAGCAGCCCACACTCACTCCCTTCTTGGCTCTGTGCACCCCTGCCATCACTAGTTAATAATATTAAGGGCAATATAATAGAAACTCAATCACTACGAATCATAACTCAGTTCAAAGGTGTCTGGGTATTCAGAGTATGTCCTCTCATTAACCAATAACACAATCATCTTTTTCATCCATCCTTAATGGACAATGGCTTCAAAATCTGGCATGAAAAGGGCGTTCATAGTATTGAGGATTTGTATGTTACTGATACTTTTGCTAGCTTTGAACAACTGTTCAGAAAATTTGGTCTGACCAATAATAATTTTTTCGATACTTGCAATTTCAAGATTTTACTCGTAAAAACTTTCCTACACTCCCCTCTCCCTCCTGTTTGGATTCCCTATTAAGGGTCAATATGCTGAATAAAAGTAGAATATCGTTTATTTATTCTCATATAATGGATAGCTGCAACCTCTCCATTTCACATATTCGAGAACAGTGGGAAAGCGACTTGGGGGTCCAGCTGTCTCATGAGGATTGGGATATGGCTCTTACTAGAGTCCACTCTTCTTCCATATGTTCCAGACATTCTTTAATACAGCTCAAAGTAATACACAGGTTGCACTTCTCAAAAGCTAAATTAGCACGAATATTTCCTAATGATAGATGTAAACAGACGCCAGCTACTTCCTATCATATGTTTTGGTCTTGTCCGAAACTTGTCCCCTTCTGGTCGTCCTTTTTTGAAGTAATCTCAAAGATTATGCCTATAACATCCCACGTTTTTGGTTGTTTTTTGGATACAACAGGGTTCACCCCCCCCTGTTCATTTACAGAAGGTCATTGCCTTTTCCTCCTTACTAGCTAGACGTTTCATTTTATTTAAATGGAAGGCTGCTGCTCCTCAATCACAGCACCACAGGATAAGGGACATTATGCAGAATGTCAAACTGGAAAAGAAAAAATGTACTCTCAACGGGTCCACCAACAGATTCTACAAAACCTGGAACCCTCTGATAACTTATGTGAACAATTTACCTGGGCCGGAACTGGAACTCTGAATGTTTACATTAACCCATGGTCAATCCTGTGATAAGGAATGTTAGGTGCACTTGTCCTCTTTTTTTTCTTTTTTTGTGTGTGTTTTTGTTTTGTTTTGTTTTTTATTTTATTTCCCGTTGTCTGTTACAAGTTTGTCAGGTCGATTTTGGGTCTCGTCTGTCCGTGTCTTTCTATGGTGGGTTTTCGGTTTACTCATTTTTTTCTATTGTTATTTACATAACTGTTGTATACAATAAGTGGAAAATTACAAATAAAGTGAAAAAATAAATAAGGTAATGTGATATGTAGTCGCATCTTAATTTAGTAATAATCGCAATAAACACAAAGATAAGACTAAATAAGAAAACATGCTCTGTACTCACCTAGTGAAGCACCATGTGGAGTAAACAAATGTTCGTTGTGCGCATGCACGATCTGTTTTGCGCGCCATACTCTTAAAAAGCTATCTTACATTTTAAAATATCAGCTTCATAATATTTCTGATTTCCCATGATGGATGGACAATGGATCGATTGATTACTTACTTAATAGACACTAAAATATAATTACACAATTAATAATCTAATATTTTATCACATTCCATCAATTATTCTAATAAAGTAAATATAATATTTTCTAAGATTTATTTATAAAAAAAAAATTATTGTTAATATAAATTTAATCAAAATACCACTAGCCAGACTGCTCAACAAACACAGACTTTGTGCCAGGCCCATCTATAAATTGTCCTCCATTTATAATTTAGAGCCATGAAAAACTATAATTGTGCTATATTTTTGTCCCAGGTTATGTGCAGGTGTTTTTTCACACACTGATGCATAAAAGAGCAAACATTGAATAGTCCATTAAGTAAAAATGTCACTATAGGAGAAATTATACCGGTCTCAGTCATTTGTAGTCAGAGCAGCATTACTGTAAATTCAGCCAGATTCATGTTACACTGTGAAACAAAGCATGGTGCACAAGATTACAGGACACGGTGCTGCTGCATAGGACACGTTGCCTCAAATGTCAATTTTTAGTTACACAGGGGTCCTATAGAGGTCTCAACGAAGCATACTAATCGTAGACATTTAAATTTTCTAGCAACATTTTCTACCATAAATATGTAGTTATTTCTTTCTTAGAAGTGTTGTTTGGATGAGTACATGTTTCCCATACTCAGAATTTGTGCTCTGCATTTCACCCATCCAAGTGCTCACACACAGCAGTGAGAGCTTATATACAGTTTTTGCAGCCATTTTTGCTGTGATGCCTGCGGAGCAGTAGAGTGTTACTTCCGTGTTAAACAGGAAGAACCCTCGTCAGTTTCCGGTTTGCAAGACTTAAAGCAGGGAGAAATGGGAAACTGAGAAAATTATAAATTTAGCAGATGCCTTACACTGAAGCACACCGCAGTGGTGTATAGAAGTGCAGGTCTAATTTAAGTCTCACCGACTAGAAACTGCAGTGGGTGCTTACGTTAAATGCAGAAGTCACACTTGCTCAAGGGCTCCTTTGGTTGTTGGAACGAGAGTGGAGAGAGTGGTGTTTGTTCACTCCCCCAATTACATTTTCTGGGTGTCCTAAGACTCACAACTTTCGGGTTACAAGTCCAACTCTTTAACCAATGTCTATCACCTACATTTATCACCTACAAATAACATGAAAACAACGTTCGGTAAACATTGTTCTTGGAACATTTTCTCTTAATGTTATGAAAACCTTCATTAAGTGTAGAAAAACATCAAAACTATGTTACAAGAACGTTGTTCTAAGAACATTTTCCTTTAACTTTACAAGAGCATTCGTTGAGTAAATAGAACGTTTCTAGAATTTTGTTCTTAAGACGTTTTTTCTTAACATTAAAGGAACGTTACTCATACATTGAAGACATTATAAAAACGTCACATAAACATTATTTTAAGAATGTTTTCCCCTAACCTTTAAATACCTTCAAAACAACATTAGTGAAAGTTGTGGGAACGTTCCCTGTTAGCTGGGACATAGATGATTTATAGAGTCTTTGTGGTGCCTAAAAATACAGAGCATAGAGCTGATGTCTGTAGTCATAGGACGTACTCATGACCCTGGATCACAAAACTTAAGTCTTAAGTAGCACGGGGAAAAAATACATTGTATGGGTCAAAATTATAGATTTTTCTTTTATGGCAAAAATCATTTGGATATCAAGTAAAGATCATCTTCCATGAAGATATTTTGTAAATTTCCTACTTTAAAAACTTTCTCAGCCAGATACTGTTCTATGCTTACAACTCATACATCCATAGAAATCACATTTATTCTTCTTTCAGATTGTCAAAATCTCAATTTCAAAAAATTGACCCATACAACTAGTTTTATTGTCCATGGTCACATATGTGACGCAGTCTGTGAAACCCATGCAATTGAGAAATAAAGTTTAAGTTCAATGTAAAATATTAATTGAGTAAATATCAACAATATCAAGATTATATTATATCTGATTGTATAATGACTAGAAGAAGAATATAAGTGTTGAGTCAGTGTATTTAAGTGCTGAAGTACAAGAGCTTTTGATTGTGTACAGCTGCTGCTCATCATCATCATCATCATCATCATCATCATCATCATCATCATCATCATCATCATCATCATCATCAGATCTTATGTGTTCTCATTGGTGAAGGAAGAACTGATGACACATCAATTTACTCATTAAACTGGACATTGGAGAGCAGCTGTGTCTCATACAAACACTATTAGATTGAAGCTTTATAAGGACACCTCATAGCACATGTCTGGTTCTTCTGAGAGCACATTATTCAACCAGAATTTATAAGTTGTTCCCCTGTCTCAGTACACTCACATAGGTGTATTTTCCTATTTCAGTTTATCCCAATATATATCAAAATATTTTTTTTTAATTAGGATAAAATGATTACTCTGTTCATGTGGAATAAAGAAACTTGAGAATTCAGAAGATATACTTGCAGAGAACTAAAGCAGAAGGTGGGATGGGTCTGCCTCATCATCCAACACTTACAGCAGAAATGTTCTCTAACTAGTTCACATTTCTTAAAGCTCACAGCTTTACTCAAAATAATTTCTCATCCTTCCCTAACCAGCCAACAAATTCACAAATGGATTCACTATTTTAAAAGAGTCCATGTATTAGAGGAATATCCATTATATGTAATAAACTATCACAGTTAGAGTCCAATGTCTCACTACAGCATAAGAGAGCCGTGGCAAGAAGATCTTGAAATAAATATACCTGATAGACAATGGAGTGAGCCCAAGAAAATTCCTCAATTCTGTTTTTAAGACATGGATTAATACCATTTAAAGTCCTGCACAGACTTCATTTATCCAATTTAAAGCTCTCTAGTATGTTTTCTTCAGTGGACCCTTCATTTGAAACATGTGGTATATCCCCAGCATCATTAGGACATATGTTTTGGAAGTGTAATAAAAAGTATAACTATTGGAACTATTATCAGAAGTGCTGGATAAACAACTAAAACAGACCCAGTCATGAATATTTTCAGTGTCTGGAGTGAAAATGCAGAACTCTCAACAAATCAAGACAATATGCTTTGAGCCGTAACCAGTACTCAAGTTGTAAAAAAAGATCAGGGGGGATGGTGGAATGGATATAACGTTTAGGGTCAGGTCATTTGTTCTGCATATGGTGGGAGACCAACCGTGTACCCTTTTAAATAAGCACGAAGATAATTATTATATTATATTACTCTAAAATAACATGCATGCTATTGATATATTACATATCAGATACTCCTGTCATTGATCTTGACCCACAAGGCACAATGGGAGTTGGTCCCCAGGCTGGCATGAGTACCTGCTCCTACATAATTAGGGTAAATACAGAGGACAAATCTTTCACTGGGTGCAAGTGCAACTTCATACTCATGATACCTATTAATCTATTGGGAATTCAACTATTAATTGTTGAAACAAAACCTCACATAGCATTGTAAATGAACATTAACCCAAGTCAATTTTAATTGAAGTGCAAGAACAAATGGATTAAACAAATGTATCACACCACCTTAAACTTCCTAAACTCAAACAAAAGACTAAAAAGGGGAAGCAAAATAAATAACTGATCAGTTCATTGCTGCAATGCTGCATACCCCATTCTCCCCTACAGTATCTCGCAGAAGCTTCCAAAGATTTTCATAATCATGTTTTTTCATGTATATTTTATATATGAAAAAACGGCTCTTGCTTTCAGATCATTAGCCAAGCAATGTTTTTGAAGCAGACTTGACCTAAACATCTGGTTTGAACTTTTTTTAGTGGAGGTCCAATAGACTTGATGAAAAGCAAGTCTGACATACTTTGTATCTCTAGGGTGCTTCTAGTTGTGGTTAAAATGTTCATCTTACTGAACCCACTTCATACTCTGCTGTGGAGATGACCAGTGTGTTCACTGCTTGAAGGAAGGGTTTTAGCTCTTCTGGTGCTGGTGGATTCATTTCATCTACAGTTTTGACTTTGACCACATCAATATATTCCCTCATTCCTCTCTGAATTTTGTCTCACAATTATCAAGCTTGAAAATGGAGCAGAGTTCCTGTATTTCTTTTTCGGTATAATGAACACGACACGCATCTGGCCAGTTGGACCAGTTTTAACTTTGGACCACTCATCAGCAATATGCATCTGGCTCCCACCTGCACTAGGCCTAACTACTTTATTTTTCTGGCAGGTTAGGCAGCCAAGTTTTCTGCTTTGGCATATTAGCTACGGATATTGTTTTTTTTTATCCCTGAACGTTCGATGTCCAGCATTTAGGGATATCTTGCTCTTCACCTCCGTGGTAACTTGGACCATCAGAATCATTGGCACTATCTTGCCCTGCTTCTGCCTCTTATTTTTTCAATCACAAAAACATAAAATGTATGTTTCAGCCCCCCTTGGTAGGATTAGCTACAATTTCACCTTTTGATCTCTATAAGATAAAATGTTCCACCCAGTGTGTCAAAATGGATCTGGCCGTCAGAGGGTTCCAATGTATGTTATCTGTTTCAACCAGAAATCCATGTGTGGCAGAAGGGGTATGACATTTAATTGATCTGTAAAAGTGTTTTAGCACTTTAATGGCAGCAATGAACACCAGTACCTGCTGCAGTTCTGCTTCCAAACTATTCAGTAGGTAGACTTTGAGGAATGTGTGGAGCTCTAGAATAAGCACAGGATTAGACCCTCTAGACTTGCAATGTATTACCTTCCTCACAGGTTCACAAATACATCTTAGAAAAATGCATTTCACAGCACTGATTAAATAACTTTAAATTCAATAAGACAAAGACAAAAGTCACATGAGTCTGCTATATTTATTCAAACTTACACTTTATTTCTAACAGGTCTAAACTGGTGCACTCATTGATGAGGTGTTGTGCTTGTGGAAGAGGCACCGGCGGTGGAGGAGGCTCTCGGCTTTGGGAAGCTAGAAAACGTAGAAGTCGAGAGCTTCTTTGACTTCCAACGCTTATTGGCAGACATGATAAACCCTGCGCTATTACTGGGTGAGTATCAATTCATCATCTTGATGTGCCATACAATGTTCTAATCGATTGAAGATTAATTAATTCTTGTTAAATTGCAGATGAGACTTGGCAAGGGCAAAGTCATCGGGGGTTTGTGCATTCTTAGCCTGGAAGAAGACAGAAAGAAATAAGTTATGAAGAGACCCATCTGATCCCGAAAGGTCTAGTGTTTATATGAATTTATACTGACGTATGTCGCTATAGATGTCCTGGCGTCTGTAAAGTTAGGGGTTCCCGGCAACCCCATCTCCACCCATGCCGCCTGAAAATGTGCATTTAAATTTTTACAGGGTTGGGCTCGGAGGTGCAAAAAAAGGAGAGTTTGATCCTCCGACCAGCGTTTCTCTTATATTGAGGAAGGCCTCCATCCACCCATATTCCTCATGTAAGGGACAGCTGGGCTGCCCCGAAGGTCTGGTTCATCTTGTGGGTTGCGATCTGTAAAAGAGAAGGCAATAATTGAGTAAGTGAGGTGTGTGAGAATGAGAAAATGAGATACTCATGTTGATTAGAAAGTTCTCAGCCGGGTCGGTTTTACGGGTACTGGCCCCCTCTTCCCCCATCAGGTTTTGATACACGCCCCTGCATGGTGGCGAGGTAGGCGGTAAGTTGCCTGTAAAACCTCCACTGGTCTCTTGACGTGGGCTATGTCTTTAACTCCTCTGCAAAGAAAGAACAGACAGAGTCATTAGAGGATGAAATGCAAGAAGTCTAAAGCTTGAAAAAAGTGAAAGATCAACTCACCCAAAATGGCCGGGATGACCTTCCTACCCTTTTTGCGGCGTGTGTAACCACCTTTCTCCTCATCTTCTTGATTAGGGTGCGCACCTCTCTTCGAATGCCCACCAGGACGGCCTTAGGCAGCAGGTGGCTGGGGGGCTCTTGGACACGTAATCAAGAAACTGAGCCACGTTTTTGAGGTAGTGGTGGATGGTCGTCTCCGTAATCCTTGATGCCCCCAGTTTGTCCCTCCACTGCCTGATCTTCGAGGTGTCGTTAAGGAACAGCATGTTCCCCAGAGTGGATTTCCCCTCTGTCCTCCTCTAAAACCTCTTGTATCTCCTTGTCACCTCCTTCAGTGTGGCGGCCAGGATGTCATTCAGTTTGTCAAGCTCATTATTGTTTTTCGGGAGCTTGTCCCGGGCGCGCTGGCATTTTTCCTCTGAGCACATCTGATCTTCCTCCTGGTCACTTTGCTCTACCTCTCGGTTGTCAGAGAAGTTCTGGATTTCATCTATATCCAAAAAGGTGGCCATCGGGATCGCTGGGCAGGTGGCGTGGAGGGCGGCAAGCTGTTCACTGACCTTAAGCCTCTTAAAGTCCCTGATCGTGTCACGATGTGCCCCCTTGGACAGCTCCTTGTGACCAAGAATGTGACTGTCCAGATGAGGTTTTTCCCACATCACGGGATCCCACAGGTTCCCTCCCTGTATGAAACACGGCCCGATTCCAGTGAAAGAATCAGTTTCCTCTCCTTCACTGTGAGGACCTTGTGGGTAACGCGGAGGTGTTGTGAGAGCTGCTCTTAGTTTCGGTGCCACAGTGGGCAGGTAGAAGTCATCTTTGCAGTAGTTTTTCCTCTGTAAACACAAGAACAAAGTCTAGTGTTGATGAACCGATGAATACTGAGCAGCACTTCCTGCAGATAATGTCCTTGGAGTAAGTTGTGTTAATTCACACTAGAAAATGTATCCAAATTCCAGTAAGTTGTATTCATTCACACTAGAAAATGGATCCAGATTCCAGCAAGAATGCCAAGTGCTTTCTGCACATCATACACGTGTTGTCGTAACGGCATGTTCATGAATCACGGACTGCTGCAGCCTCAAGGGATGCTTTGTGCATGATGCCTTCTGTGCGCATACGTGCGTTGTTGTGATTACAATACGTGCATGCATCACGGACTGCTCTGTGTTTGTGATGCATATACATGTTGTTGTTATTACAGTGCGTTCATGCATCACCTACTGCTGCAGCCTCACGGGGAGCTTTGTGCACGGTGCATTCTGTGACCCAATATACATGTTGTTGTTATTACAGTTTGTTTATGCATCATGGACTGCTTTGTGCACGGTGCATTTTGTGACGCATCCACTCGTTGTTATAACAGCTCGTGCATGCATAACGGTGTGATTTATGGATTATGCATACATGTGTTGTAACTATTTATTTTCTATTTTTTCAGAACATGTCTAAGTTAGGGATGGGTACCGAAACCCGGTACTTTATCGGTCTCGGAGCTAAATTATAAAAGACCGAAGTATCGATAAGCTCTGACGTTAACGGTTCTGCTGTCGGTACTGGTGAAATTCAGAAAAACATTTCCTATTTCTTATTGCTAAATAAACGTTACCTAGCATATTTTAACTGACCAACCATTTCTAATTTGCGATAATATTAAAGACATTTACCTGCATTTTCTTTATTCGCACAGTACACAGAGCTTGCGCTTAATAGAGTGACGATGGCGGAGAGAATCAAACGGTCTAAAGTCTGGTTACATTTTACTCGAGTGAATGCAGACAGACAATGCTCGGTGCAACAAGACTTTTGCTTGTAAGAGCGGAAACACAAGCAATCTGGCAAAACATCTTTCAAAAGTGCATTATGTGCAGACAGAGAAATGCAAAGTTTTCGACTGCCTAGCTAATAGTTCATCATCCACGTCCTCATGTACGTGTATACTAGCCTAGCAGTCATCCTAAATAACCCCGACATAAACATTGCATAAGGTTTCTTTAAATTAGTATGTAATAATTTAATAAACACATCACATTAAAAATAGCCTACATATAAATCTTTAGAGTATTTTTTTCTGCAGTAGCCTTATTAACTCTTAAACATAAAAAATGCTTTCACAGTAGGGGTGTGCGATATGACGATATTTGATCGTGAACGATTAAAACGACTGCACGATCCACTTTTTCTGAATAATCGTTATATCGTCCTATATAGTGCAAGACATGTTATATCCGTTGCTGTTCTATTGAATTCGTACATAAGGTGTCGTGACTTCTGGTTTTCCTAACACTAGGTGTTAGGGCCTTGGGGTTTCATGACATTAGGTGTCTCACCATTTAAAGTCCTGTCTTTAGGTGTTAGAGCTTGATGTGTGAAATAGAATGAAGGAATATCGTTTCCCTATGCCTCATCAAACTGGGTCTACCTACATAATGTGTTTTGGTGAACCGAGTGTTGGGACCTTAGGTGTTAGGCCATCTGGGTTTCATGACATTAGGTGTAAGGCCATCCGGGTTTCCTGACATTAGGTGTCCGACCATCTAAAGTCCTGACCTTAGGGTAAGAGTTCGATGTGAGAGAGATATATATATAAAAAAAACGGTTACTCTATGCTCCCTCGAACCAGGTTTACTTGTATTGCGTGTTCCGGTCACCCAACTATCTTGGTCTTTGGGTGTTAGATCCTCAGAATTTCCTGAGGCCATCTAGTGTCCTGACCTTAGGTGATCGAGCTTGATGTGAGAGAGTGTGGCGTTCACCCTCTGCCCCTTTCAAGTAAGCCAAACAACTACCTGGGTTTTATAATCCCCAATCAGCTACCAGTGAGATGCCAATATATCCCCCCACGCCTATATTCACAGAGACTATCCAGTGGTAAAACTAAACATAAATATACAGGAGGAGACATATCCGTGAGATGCAGTACCCAGCCAGTGAGATGCATATATATGTGAGTGACCAGCTTGACACTGGGTAAATCTAAACAAATTAAATCAAAACAAATCAGCCGGCATGAAACCGGTGCTCCCGTTCGGAGGAGCTGTGGTCAGGACCCAGTGTTCTCATGGAGGATATGTAGGTCCTTTCTCTTACTGCCACTCCACTTAACCGGTATGGGGCTTTCCCGAGTGGGCCACTTTTCTGAGCATATACACTTGGACCCAACAGACCACAGCCCCCAATGGAAGTTTTGCCACCGTGTAGTCTTTTTAGTGTATCTGACTAAAAACCGCCTCTGATACGCTCACACGGATTCACCTCCTCTGGGGAAACATACACATATACACATAATTGGTAGAATGTGAACTTACCCTTCGACCAGTGAGATGCTGTCTTTGGTGTAAACATTTTTTTTTTGTGTTTATCTATCTTCATTTTCTGTAGTCTCACGTTAAGTCCTCTCGGGAACGGAGTCCGTAACTTCTTAATCCAGGCCCACTCCTTCTTTAGCCTATCTCTTTACTCCAATCAACCCCATGCTCCAACCCGGTCACTCTGATGTTCTGTACTCCGTGCCTAACAAAGTGGGATGTGATATGACCCTTGATCTTTTTCTCAGTTCTGACGGTATACCTATGTGCATTCATCCTGGTATTTATGGATGTGCTAGTCTCCCCCACATACCTCATCCCACATTTTCTGCAGGTAATTAAGTAAACACAGTTGCTTCTGTTTAGAGGAACATTCCGTGGGATCCGGCAAAAGACACCCTGCTGCCCGGTTTGAAGGCTAGCAGGTAGTTGTTCCCTGGTCCTATTCTTAATCCTTGCCGGCTGAAGTTTGCTGATGACTAGGAAATCTCTAAGATTTTTGCCCCTGCTATAGGCTACCAGCGGTATAAAGGCTTCCCCAAACCAGGTCTCATCTGCCTTGTCATGGAATATGCGTTTTATCTTTCGGGCGACACTTCCATGGTAGGTAGATTAATGAACCACAAAAGGTACGATTCGTTTGTGTTGATCCGGCCGTTGTGGACTACCCTCCTTCTCTGCCTGTACCTGGCGCCTCATATTCCTCAAAAAGGATCTGGAATACCCTCTTGGCCGTAAGGCCTTAAAAAGAACCTTCCTTGCCGCCACCTCGTCCTCCCGCCGGGTACAAATTCTATTGAATCTAATGAATTGGCTTTTAACTATACCCCGGAAAGTGTGTTTGGGATGATAACTGTGTTTGTGTAAGAGCGCATGTGTATCCATGCTTTTAAAGAAAACCTTGAGGTCAAGTTTACCGGTGTCCTGGAAATTCGGACCTTTAAACACGGTCACATCTAGGTAATCAATCTGGCGTTCCGATAGGGTAAAGGTTAGCTTAATCGACTTGTGATGGCTGTTCAGTCTATCCACGAAGTCGTGAAATTCCGGCTCCGAGTGTCCCCATAGTCCCCAGATGTCATCCAAGTATCTAAAATACTGGAGCGGTTTAAGAGGGCACTTTGCCAAGGCCTCATTTTCCCATTGTGCCATGTATATGTCGGCATACGCTGGCGCAAACTTCTTGTCCATTGCCGTACCCTTAACCTGCAGGTAAAATTCCCCATTGAACTCAAAATCGTTTTTGGTTAGACTCAGACGCAATAGGTCAATGAGTGTGTCTTCTGGTCTATCGATGCTTGGGTATTTATGAAAGCAGGCTCTAACTGCATTCAACCCTTTCTCGGTCTCTATATTGGTGTAAACGCTCGTGACATCCATGGAAAAGAACCATACCGGCCGCTTGATTACCAAGGCTTTAATTTTTGCCACGAAATCCCAGGTATCTTTTATATAGCTACTGTGTCTAATGGACAACGGATTGAGATAGTAATCTATGTATTCCGCCAACTGATAACTCTCGCTCCCACAATCCGCCACAATAGGCCTACCCGGTGGCATATCCTCAAAAGCCATTTATCCCTAGGTTTGTGAATTTTCGGCAAAAGATAGAAAGGCCTGGGTCTAGGGACCTCCACCCCCACTAGATAATCTCTTTGCCCCGGCTCCAGGTAGTGCTGAGCCACTAGGTTGTCTAACAGACCCCGATTCACTGGGATCGAATTGAGATAAATCGGTACGTCAAGCTTTTGATAATATTCCGTGTCCCCTAACTGTCTCAACGCTTCCTTGACATATTGTGCTCTATCCATGACAACCACAACAGCTCCTTTGTCAGCAGGTTTAATTACAATTGAAAAATCATTACATAGTCTGTCCAGGGCCTCCTCCTCCCCCCTGGACAGATTGCTGTTAGGCACCGTGTGCCTTCCCGGTAGAGAAGATAAAAACAAATTGTCCTGCTTGATAATGTCCCAAGCCATCCTGGGGACCTGATCCGGCGGCGGCTCCCAGACGGACGGGGGTTTAAATGGGAGTTCCGGCTGCCGGTCCTCCGTCTCTACCCCGAAGCAGGCCGCCAACCTCAGTCGCCTGTGATAGCTGGAGGCCTGCACCTGTAGTTCCGGCATATTAAATTCACTTAGTCTAGTGCTAGGATTAAATGACACCCCCTTCTGTTACAAACAGAGTTCCCCCTTACTTAGCTGAATTATTTTAGAGAGGTTAACTACTGTACCGTCCGCATGGTGTTGGTGGGCTCCTCCATAGTTTAAGAAATCAAGCCAATGCTTTGCCATGGCCGACATCCAGTGCGTCAGGTCCCGCTCGACCCTGAACTCTGACCCTGGCAGAGGAGGGAGAGAAACCCCAGTCTCCTGAATGTAATTGTTGAGAGACCTGAGTATATCTCGTTGGGCTTTCGGGAGCCCGGCCGAGAAATTGATCATCGGTGCCCGCACTCTGGTGTTGGGGAAGCGCTTCGCCGCGGACAGGGTCCCCATGACCATCTTGCGGAGGGATAAGCACGCCCTAGCCCCCCTGTCATTTATCCCAACCGATATGATGACCACCTGAGTGTCAGGAGACGTAGGCGTGTGGTGCTGTAGCATCCACAAGATATTGGACCACTGAGCCCCCGGGTAGGATACCAATTGTACCTGGTTGTCCCCCAATTCTGCGATCCTGCCGACATTTGAATCACCCAGGATCAAAATAGGCCTCATGGGGTTCAGGTACCTTGCCTTGTTACCCTGGTGGTCTATTGTCATATGCAGGCTCTACTTCGGCCCCCCTGTCTGGACCGCCACACCTTCGGCCTTGCCCAGGTCGCTTGACAACCTCTCAGCTCTATTATTTGCCCCCCCTTACTAGGGCCGGGCAACTCATTATCTCCCTTCCTCTTGTCCCCCGGTTCTCCATCCCCCTCTTCCCACGAGTCGCTCAACAGAGCTTCCCAGTCCAATTCTTCCTCCGCCCGCCTTTGGGTCTCTCTTCGTCCCAGCATCCCCAGTCTGTGGTTCCTGAACAACCGTTCCAGTCTCTATTTGGGGTAAATTTCCCCTTGGGCTGGGTTCCCTTTGGGCCTGCACTGGGTTCCCCGTCCCCTGAGTTTCAGTACTGTCCCCATCACTCCGCTTGGAAAGCGTCTGCTGCTTCCTTAAACGCTGGGGCAATGGAGTCTGTGCTCCCAGCAATTCGCCTCTAACCTCAGACCGCACTTGGTCTACAATCTCGGCCCGGAGTTCCCGTCTCAATTCTATCCTCAATTCTTCTCTCAGTTTCTCCCTTTGTGCCGCTTCGGCCTCACTCTCTCCCGCCGTGGTCACCTCCATCCCGGTGCCCCCGGCCTCAGCCGGACCTCTCCTGGCCACCACCAGAGCCCGAATTTCTGCCTCGGCGCGCTGCACCACCCCCTCCCGCGCATGAGGTAGGTTTCTTCTTAGCCACCGTTTGGCCACCTCCCAGGCTCTTTCCGCCTCTGAGAGGTCCAGAGTGCTCAGCTTCCTATGGAGGCCTCTCAAGGTCTCTTCATAATGGTTAGCCAGGATTTGTCGGCTGGTACCCAGCCAGGTCCTGGCATTGCCCCACAGCATTTGGGTCGTACCCTCAGTTGCCTGTGCCGGTCTCACCAGCTGTTCCAGCCATGTTGCGGCCCTGTTAAGTGACCTTGGACCGGGGTCCCTTTCCGTCTCAGCAAGATGGTGCTTCGTTTTCAGAAACCGGAAAAGGACCCGGACCAACTTTTTAAAGGTTTCCTCCCGATTCATGATATCACCAGAACAACTGCAAGGTGCAGGGTGCAAAAATACAACGGCCTCCCCCACAGTTTCTCGCTGTAGTTTGGGATGGGAGTCCGAGGAAAAAAGCACTAGCTGGTGCATATGACGAATAACGAATAACCTGGAACGCCCTCCGATACCCAGATGAAGGGAAATGACTGGCGGGGGCAGCAAGGCCCCACCTTCATCCAATCATCCCTCCTAAGAATTCCTACAATCCAAAACAGACATCATTCTTACCCAGAACAACCGCAAGGTGCAGGAATCCCTATCTAAACTCCGTATCCCCCAATGTCCTCTATATTTGCTCCTAACTTCACAGTCATGGTGACCCATCACATCACCAATCATGCAACTCTTCCTCCGTCTACCAGCCTCCCTACAATCATATCCATAGATTTAAATTGCCCAGACAAGAAATTCTTGTCCAACATAGGACTAGATATGTCTCTCACTCTCCTTGCACTGGAAAGGCCCAATCAAGATTTTTTTTAAAAAAGTTATCGTTTTGAAGAAGGTCAGCTCCAACTACCTAGAGGTCTCTCATTAGCCTCATGGGATTTAACTTTTTCTGGGGGAATCCCTGCACGGGGTTGATTCCTGGTGATGGATATGGTATTCTCGCTTATCCTCATTCACCTGCTCCTAACATTATACTAATATTTTGTTAAGGAGCCCCGGGACCACATAACTGATTGTTACAAACACACTCGTGCCATCACCTTCTTCCCAAATTCTCTTTTGAGTCACATCTATCTTTGTTCTCTAATTTTCTATTCAAGTTCTCTTCCTCCCTTATATTAGGAATCAGATCCTGCCGATAAGTGGGTCAATTGGTTCCCCTGGTCCCTTCTCCCTATCTATAGGTAAGTATCCTGGGTAAGTATGATCAAAAATAGATTATCCCTTTTCTTTTTTTTTCTTTTTTATTATTTTTCTCAAATTCTTCTAATAACTTCCTCCTCTTTCATTCCCATAAATGGTTTCAGGTAAACCAAACAGCCCCATTCAACTATGGGTCTACTTGCATAAGGTGTTTCAATGGGGCGCACAAAACTTCTTCATGCTGAAAGACAAACCTGTATGAGGTATTAAATAATGAACATTAGAAAAGCTTATTTTTCAGGCTAAACTCGACAATGCGCATAAGCAGTCGTAAGTGCGAGTGTATATATAGCTTCTAAGCTTCTATATAGCTTGTTACTTGAACAAGCAGCAATTGGCTCTTTTATAGGACTTGTTCTGCCATATTGTCACAGTTTCTCCCATTAATAGAAATAGTAGTAAATCATCTTTCTGTATCTATAGCCTTTGGCTGTCTGCTTATTAAACAACCAGCTTAAGAATGTGCATGTAAACACACCCAGTATTCATTTACATTTAGTCATTTAGCAGACGCTTTTAACCAAAGCAACTTACAAAGAGTAAGGGAGCAACAAGCCAGTGTTTCCCCTACCATTATATAAGGGGGGCGCCCCGCCCTCCTAACAGCTCGCCCCGCCACCCTTGAACGTCAAGTAAATTTGAATTGATTTTCTTTATAGCGCCCGATTACAATTTGTTATTTTATTAAACAAACTAAATACACACACACGCACGCACGCACGCACGCACGCACAGCGTGTGCGCGGTGGGAAATATGTCGCGTCAATCAAATGAAAACCAGATGAAAATATTTGTGTTTTTTTTAAGCGCTCACTGGGGACTGAAGATTAGGCATCCTGCCCCTGACAAGTATGGAAAGTCCAGTCATCACCGGATGACAAGTTAAATGTATATTAATGAATTACATGCCGCTTACTATTTACATATGTGTGTTTAAAATGTTTTTAGTCAGGACATTGTAAATCTGCTGATTAAATAAGACAAGAGATATTTAATACGCTACACAGGCCGCTCTGTGTTGTATGGGAATGTCCTGCGCACGTGATGACGTTCAGAACAGCGCGCGTTCTCAGCAGTGCTGCGATTGACAGGATTATTCTCCAATAAATGCATCATAGAAAGAAAAACGTCTCACAAAAAAAATCCCTCATATAAATGTATTAACTAACATTAACAGACAATGAATAAGCAATATATTTGTTAGTATCTATAAATCTTCTTTAGTTGTTAGTTAAAAAATATAACTATTTTAGCTCTGGTCCATTGATATTAACAAAAACTTCTATAAATTTAACAAAGGTTATTTGCAAAAGTCAATTTTAAAAAGATTTAAATACGTCTATTTTATTTTTTTAAAGAGATATCTTATGTTAACATTTTTAACTTTTACAAAGCATTACCCTCCCAGACAACCAATTTATGTGAGAGATAGATAGATAGATAGATAGATAGATAGATAGATAGCACATAAAGAATGAAAAGGAAATGATTTAAGATTTCTCGTCAGTTTTCCCTAACCAACGAACCCCCCCCCCAAAACTGTAAACCTAGGGGAAACACTACAAGCGTTATGTCATATTCAGCAAAATAGCTGGCTAAATAATGTTTAAAACAGTATAAAATCTTACTTTACCAGTTTGGTTGGAAAAGATGAATTGAGAAGATGAAGATGATGAACTCCAAAACAGACCATTGGCACTAGAACGAGCAGTAAACTGCAGCAGAACACACACAGTATATAATAGTTGATTTATACAATTAATATGACTTGAAATAATTAGTATACCAGAACTAAAGTTTACTAATGCAAGAAGTTTTGTTATATAAAACTATAAAGTAGGTTTTAAACTTTTAATCTTAAATTATTGATATGAATCGTATGAAATTAAATATTATTACATGGGTCATTATCACTATATAAAGTGCCATTTGGTGTCCTCCTCAGAAACACTGAGCCATCGTGTAATGCAAAATAGTGGCATTTTGAAGTTTTATTATAAATGTACTAATATTTACACACTTACAACTGCAATAAGAAGATTCTTAATATGTGTTTTATCATTTTATAACAATTTTCTTTGACTCGATGTATGTGATTTTGGCATGTCCCTCACACTGCTTAGCTACCTTCTTGAGTTTAAAAAGCGGATACATTACACAAAATTAAAATCTTTTTTGAAAGTTCCTTTTGTCCTCAGAAATGTATTTAATAGAATATAGATTATCCAAATTATTTGTTTCATTTGCATGCGTCCCTGTATTTGCCGTCTACCCTGTCATTTTGGGGTAAACGCCCCTTTAAGAAATAGTGTGATGTACTCAGTTACATCCCCTCCACCCATTCTGACTTTCCTCAGTGGAGGTTAAAACATTTTCTGCACATACAATTAGTATCTTCTATCTGCACTCATATTTCCTTTTTATAGTTTTCAACATAATGTGTTTGTAGTTAAATGTTGTCAGGCTTCACATGTCTTGGTGACATTTGAATTAACAAAAACGTTTCAGTAATTGAAAATATGCTTCTTAAACAGTATACAGTCAGCTTTAACAGTGAATCTCTTTGCTAGCTTCGGAATGCTAACTTTAGCCACAAACGCACAGCCGGTCCTTGATATGGTGGACAAGTGCATTAACGTAATGGGCTTGAGCTTTGACCAAAATACTTTCTAACAGCCAAAGGTCTACTTAATACAACAGACATGAACTTAAATGTAAGATTAATATTTTGAATATTGTGAAGTCTCAAAGGCACTCTAAAGTGATAATGACCCACATGTTAAAAGCTGTAGTGTGTACCGTTATTAGTATTTGACAAAATAGCCTCGATTTTGGTCCACATCCTGATATAAAAACAAGGCCACACAGTATCTTAATATGATGAATTCATTATCTGACACAACATTACATGGGGAGTTGGAAAATATATGTCAAAATATGAACAAAAGACTCAAACTATACCAGAGGTTTAGTGGATAAAAAACAGGTAACGTTATGAGTTAAAGTTTGGCCTATCAGTTAATCTCGCCTGCTATTATACTGGAAAGGGGTAAAAATAATCGATTAAAAAATCGATTAAATCACCCAGAAAGATAAAGACATTCCGTTTAAAAACCTTTTATTCAAAAAGTTATTTACCAAATCAATCTTACTCAACGTGAATGACAATGCGCTGAAACTTGGCCAAAATCTCTTCAGAATTAAAAACATCAAACAGAGCAATCAACGGTAATGTTACTGGCTAACGTAACTGTACAAATCAAGCATATTTAACTATTTTTACCGTGTTCCGTCTTCACCGACCAGCCGGCTCCACCGTTTCCACTGTGTGAGGAGATGATCGTGACTGCGACAGTTTGAAAAGCGCGGGTTCGGTCAGAGAATTCGCTCAGCGTCCGTCGCGAGTCCGCGAGTCGACAGTGCGTTGTGTGGAGGCGGGGCGTGTCCTGTGCGTATGACTCAATAGAATCTCAGAGAACAGTGGAGCAGGAGACTTGAAGGCGGATCCGCCCCGGAGTCTTTTGCTATGTGGGTGGTCAGTTACAGTAGTGATGTCTGATTCTGATGCACGTCACAAACTCAATTGATGATTTAGGATTTAAAACTGATGTGTGTCTCCAAGATGAAGCCGTGACGGACGTGGTTTTGTAAACTGAGAAACAAATTGGGTAATTCTCACAAATGAACACACAAGTTCAATTAAGTTGCTAACTACTATCGTTTGGTTGCTTATAGTTGTCGATTAGATTAAATATTGACATTGGAGTTGCGCAACGAGTGATATTGATCCATCATCAGTTTCACTGCACAATTCAGAAAATGTATGTGGATCTTGGCGCAGAGATGGATGTCGAAACTGTAAAAGAGAAGAGAAGTTTTAACGATACTCACTCGTATGCATGTATAGTTAAAAACGGAGGAAGTTGTGATTCTTGCCCAAACACACCAAGCAAAAATCAGCCTCACAAAAAGCAAAAAAATGCCGTTGACACCTCTGCCAAACGAAGTGAACTTTCTTTGAGTGATGTGCAGGAGAATATCATCCCAATTCTCTCTGAGAAAATAACAAGTAATCCGATCAGATTCAAAGAATGGTTAAAGAAAACTCTTCCAACATTGAAGCTCTGCGTAAATCTCTTACCTCAGTACACGATGATGTAATGGTTCTGCAGAAAGAAAACGAAATGCATCAAATGCTCTCCTGGAAAAAAAGGGTAACGAAATGAACACCAAAATTCATGATCAGGAACGTTACAGCCGCACACGCAAAGGGGGCAATCCAACCTCATCTGAAATGGAGTAAACAACCTAATTGTTAAATTTAATGATTTAAATCATGAAAAAATAAGCACAACATTTCTAGAAAGACTGCTCGACTTACCTTGAAAAAATTGAGGTTTATTTTACAAATGGATCCTCTGGAACAGTTGGTGCTCTGATCGTATGAAGTCTGTCTCAAATATGACCTACCTGTGCCTGAAAGCGGCCTTTTAACCTCCATCATTTGCATGTGAATGGGTGACAGACTAGAGGTTGGACAAACGCACTGGCAAGACTTCATAAATCTTTATTTCACATGTTCCTATATTAATGAAGTCTAAAATCAAACATATATGTTTTGCTATTTCTTCAGCAATACGGCTTTTTTAACACTCCTAAAGATGAAGAGTATTCTCCGATAATAAAACATATGTCGCGCAGTATTTTACAACACAATGTCACACTGTCATTTCCCCAAAATATACTTTCGATTGATGCATAGTTGCGATTCGGTGACTACACTTAAAAATCATTATTTGTTGTATGTGTTCAATGCAAATCGTAAAATATGTAACAAGTTCAGACAAATCTGAATTTAACACGTTATTCGGAAGCGCAGCCACTAACAATACAACATGTGTGCCCGTTTTGACTTACGTAACATCAACTAAACATATAATGTAAAATATAACCATTGAAATGATGTCTATATTTATTCCAGACTATATTCGTTTGAAATAACAACTAAATTAAATGCAGAAAGGTTTCACATTCTTAATAAATACATTAAAACTCACAGAAAACTCACAAGTGAATAATTTAGGGTTGTTGAGGGTTTTTCTGATTTGTATAATGTTCAGTTGGCTATGACTCAAGTCAAACACAATGAAAACTGGCAAATGTTCTGCCATTAAATAAATGTGCCATTAATAAAGCTATCGCCCGTTATCACTGTCACAGTCGTATTCAGATCTAAGATCATGTTATACAACTTGCTGCATGATCTGATAATGAGTCTCCATAGCTTACTGTTAACTGTGATTTTAATTTAAAATAGCAAAAACTGATTTATCTCATAGTATTCATTAAGATAAACATCAATAAAACAGCTTAAATGTATAAGTTAGAAAAGTTAAAAATCCAAACATTTTAATGTTGTAAAATACTGTAAAATATAAATTACAACCAAAAAAATAGGCAAACATTAAAAATATATAAACAGTGTAAAACTTAACTTTAAAAGTGCTTCCCAATTATAAACTGCAATGAAAACAAGTTACGTAAACACACACACAGCAAAAGATGTTAAAAGTTTAAATAAAAAAAATTAAAAACACACAAATTCGAATCCAAACAAAGGAATTTTCAGCGTTTATAAATTCTTGCAGATCATTGAAGTTGAGAGTTGAAACATCGAAGGTGTTCTTAATGATCTCCTGTTGTTGTGAAGATGTGTCTGTACAAGAAAACATTTGCTTAACATCAATGCACGTGAAACAGAAAATTATTATTAATGTGTTGCTATTATTAATGTATGTATATGATTCTGTATAACATGTCCCTAGATCACCTACCCAGAACTTGAGTAAATCAACAGGAGCCTGAGGTGGAGATATGCTCGCTGTCTGTATCCTGAGAGGTGGAAGCCTCTGTTTCCTCTGATTCTGGCCTCTGGTGATCCGTCAAATCAAAGAAACTTCTCATCGGTATGAGGGTGTTTGCGGCCTCAGCTGTTTCATTTTGTCTTTCGTGACTCTCAATTTGAGGTCATTGGTCAGTTCTGATACCACAGAAGCCTGAAAATGAAATAAAAATCATAGTTGATATAAATGGTCACATACATTATACACGTTGTATTATTTATTCTAAA
The DNA here is from genome assembly GCF_015846415.1 of Triplophysa dalaica. Classification (NCBI taxonomy): domain Eukaryota; kingdom Metazoa; phylum Chordata; class Actinopteri; order Cypriniformes; family Nemacheilidae; genus Triplophysa; species Triplophysa dalaica. The sequence goes on along the minus strand of NW_026622639.1, from coordinate 120,897 downwards.
TCACTTCGGTCACAAACCCTTTGATTATACTCACAGTTAGATGTGGGTGCCCTTTCACTATGTGCTTTTTAATTGATTTAAACTTTCTGGATCACACGGGACAGCTTAAATCTCTAAGCAGCACTCTTCCTCTGGCCAGTCTCAGTAACAGTTGACGCTCTTGAGCGTTGGCGATGGAGTGAACATTTCTAAAATGATGGCCCAAATTGTTCACTTGGGACACGCAAAGGGGGCAATCCAACCTCATCTGAAATTGAATAAACAACATAATTGTTCAATTTAATGATTTAAATCATGAAAAAATAATCACAACATTTCTAGAAAGACTCGACTTACCTTGAAAAAAGAGGTTTATTTTACTAATGGATCCTCTGGAACAGTTGGTGCTGTGATCGTATGAAGTCTGTCTCAAATATGACCTGCCTGTGCCTGAAAGCGGCCTTTTAACCTCCATCATTTGCATGTGAATGAGTGACAGACTGGAGGATGGACAAATGAACTATCAAGACTTCATAAATCTTTATTTCACATGTTCCTATATTAATGAAGTCTACAATCAAACATATATGTTTGAAGGTTTAACTATTTCTTCAACAATACGGCTCTTTTTAACACTCCTAAAAATGAAGAGTATTCTCCGATAATAAAACATTATATGCCGCGCAGTATTTTACAACACAATGTCACATGTTTGTTTCTCCAAAACATACTTTTGTTTGATACATAGTTGTGATTCAGTGTCTACACTAAAAAAACATTTTTTTTTGTTTCTGTTCAATGCAAATCGTAAAATGTTTGATAACAAATCTGAATTTAACACGTTATTCAGAAGCGCACCAACTAACAATACAACATGTGTGCCCGTTTTGACTTACGTAACATCAACTTAACATATAATGTAAAATATAACCATTGAAATGATGTCTATATTTATTCCAGACTATATTCGTTTGAAATAACAACTAAATTAAATGTAGAAAGGTTTAACATTCTTAATAAATACATTAAAACTCACAGAAAACTCACAAGTGAATAATTTAGGGTTGTTGAGGGTTTTTCTGATTTGTATAATGTTCAGTTGGCTATGACTCCAGTCATTTTAAAGACAATGAAATCTGGCAAATGTTCTGCCATTAAATAAATGTGCCATTAATAAAGCTATCGCCCGTTATCACTGTCACAGTCATGTTCAGATCGAAGATGCAAAAAGATTTAAGATCACAAATGAAACTTTAGATTTGAACAAACAATAAAACAGCCAGAAAATTGATTAAAAATTAGTGTAAACAGAGTAACAATCATTTGTTGAAGTGAATTACAACAATAAAATAACGCAAATAACACATAACATGAACTATGATTCTTTCTTCAATAGACAGTTTTGTGCTGTGTTGTTGTATTTGTTTGCTATGTTTGTAATTTGTGTACACGACCCTTACGAAAAAAAACTATGGTTCATTTTCGTAATGGCACGTCTTGTGTTTTGCTTAAAATCTTAATAGCTCAGATTCACAACTGAGAAATGATACATAACAGCTGAAGATATGTTTGCATGATTCTTTTGTGTTGCTTAAAATCTTAATATCTCTGTTTCTCTCACCTTGGAAAACAACTTTTGGGGTGAAAATTGCTACTTGGAAGACGATCGCTGGTCCTAGCGATCGATCCGATTTGGCAAGTCAGCTTTCCAAAGCTTAATAGCTCAGCTTCTCACCTTGGAAAATAACTTTTGGGCTGAAAAATTGCTACTTGTTGGACGATCTGCAGCTCCTAAAGGTAGATCCGGGTTGGCATAATAGCAATGTCTTCATTCAGTTTAAAAACTCTTGCTTTAAACAAACCGAGTAAAACAGTTTAAACGTGAGTTAATTTATTTATTCGTAAATGCTGTTCTTTTAAAGGAGTTAAATTATTATGCTTAAATAACACAACCAAGGCATAACATGTAATCTTTCTCTAATAGACATATTCTTTAATTTTTCTTTCATATATATGTTATTTGGTCTTAAACTGAAGCACATACACTCACTTTGTTTGATAAAGTAATGAAAGGGTCCCTTTAACACAAATCAAAAAACAAATATATTATAAATACATTTACCTAATTTAAAAAAAATGTTTGAATCTGAAATGAGTGATTACCCCATTATAGACCCTCCCTCTTAGGTAGGGGGGCGGGACTTTCAGGTGTGTTTTTCATAAATAGGGAGACCCAACAAGGTCATTTACCCACTTCCTGCTCGAGCATCCAACTTGGAACACATTTTGCTGAAGTTTTTTGAAAACCAACTTGAAAAAAGATGGCTTCTCAGAGGTAGGTCAACCAGATTTTTATAGCATGTTTCCCTCGATTTCTGGCAAAAATGAATGCAAGCTTAAGGTTTTGAAGGGATTTAAACGGCTGCAACTTCGATTTTTTTTTTCTGTCAAGGTAAAGATTTGTCTTATTTTATCTTTTAACAAACTTCTGGCAGATTAATATCTACAGAAATGTTTAACAGTGTATGTTTCCATTATTAATTGTTATTTTTTATTATTTTTTTTTAGTACAAATGTCCACAATAGACATTTCCTTGCATGTCCAACATGCAAGAAGACCCAGGCCACCCTGTCGGTTCACCTGCGCAGGGTGTGCATGAAAAATGCAACACCGGAGGCAATCGCTAAGGTGGTGGAAAAGGCAAAGGCAGTTTCTCTGGAGATTCTGCAGAGTGGCGTAGTCTTCAGTTATGGACAATTGGCCAAGATCATGTTGGACCCCAGTCCCATCAACAGGTTGGTGAAGCAAAAATATGTCGTCTTGCTTTTTCTTTGCGTGATTTCCAGGAGCTGTGAATTTACCTTTCTGTTTTTATTCTTTCTTAAAGCTTGATTGAGGAATTGGAGCATCGCCACATGGTGGTGACAGACATTCCTCTAGCACGGGCAAGGGCACCGATGCCTTCCACCGACACGACTCCACAGCCAGCCACCGTCGTCACGACCCCAGAACCACCAGCTGTGGCAGAGACAGAGGAGACTGAGCCCTCTGAGGTTGGCAGTGACAGCAGCAGCGAGACCTTTCAGATGTGAGAATAAAGCTCTTTGTTTTGAACTTCTTGTCATACTCACTTATATGCGATTTTATAATGTGCTTTGTTTTTCACATTTCAGCGAGCCCAACATGCAGTGGAAGAATCAAGCAAGGAAGCTGATGGCAGAGAAGGGACTATATCAGAAACACTCCCTGGATCATCCGCTCCTGGAGAAAGACCTCCAGAATTAAAATTTCAAGCAGGAGGTGAGAATATAATTTGAAAGTGTTCATTTGTAACATTGCAAAAAGTCTCATCCGTGCGGTAATGATAAATGCATTTCTTTCTTTCCACGTAGAAAACGTTTCCAGTTTCCTTCACTTCATGGACCCAAAACAGCCGTCCCTGTTGTTTGTGAGGAACAGGGAGAAATCAAAGCTGTTTCTGCGTGAGCTCACTGAGGCCAAGTTGACCAAACAGACTCAGCTCAACTACCTCAAGAGCCTGAAAAGGTTAGAACGATTTGACGTTTTTTATATATGGACACTTTGGTCTTAAATGTGTGTCATGACTTTAAACGCTTGTCATTCTTGCTGCAGATTTCTCCAGTACCACATGGTCAACACGGAACTCATACACAGCGACGAACAGCTCCACAAAGACTGCAAACACTTCATAGAGTACATCGGGTCCTTGCAGAAAGGCTGTTCGAAGTTGGTCAGCAAAGAAATCATCCAGAAGCGGTATGTTTAATCCTTAGAACCAATTTGATCAGCTCACATAACAAATGTGCGCATGAAGTTATTTAATACAATTTTATCTTTTTTAAAAGGAAAGATATGCTGACGCAGCCAGGGCAGCTCACACCAAGAGACTGCTGGACTGTGCTTGATAAGGCCAAAAGAGACTTCCTTGCTGTCATTGCTAAGGTGTTCCCGGAGAGAGGCTTTGTTTGTTCTGTAGGCCGAGGAAGAGAGCGTAAGTTAACCAGATTCATGTACGTTGTCTATATGTACCAGAAACAACAGAACCTGAACTTCATTCATGTTTGTCTTCTGCCAACAGTGGTTTGACGCTTACTATGATGAGATCAGACCAGAACTCCTCAGCGGTAAAGTCTGTAAGTATTTTGTTTGGATTTTTTTGAAAGTCTTGCACCGCTGTGTACGATACAGAAGATTGTTAAATAGGCTACATGTAACAAAATTGTTCTTCGTTATTTTGCAGCCCATTTTGGGCGGCGACTTCCGAAAGAAAACATTTCATTAGTTGGACTGCGAGCCAGGGCTGGAAAAGCAACACCTCTTCCTACGCCCGCATCGTCAGTCACTGGAAGGCGCCGGGACCCGTCCGTGCTGTGATTGACTAAACGCAGATCCGGAAGCTAATCACCTCACAGAAGTGGAAAGGCCTGACACTGACGGATAAGGATGTTGTCACAACACGTTCCTTCCAGATCGGAGAGGTCATATGTGACTATCACGGAAGTGTAGTTACGGCAGGTGAGGCCCAAAACATCCAAACTGAAAAGGGTGAATCTGGAGGCTTGTTCTTCTACAGAAACAGGAAGGGCGAGTCGATGTGCATAGACTCCAGCCACTGCGAATGCCACCCCGACGGGAAGCCGTTCTGTCACCGCATTTGCCACTCTGGGAAGCATGCCAATATACGTCCCAGGCTGTTTACAGTTCAGGAGGATGGGAAGGACAAGGACATTATCTTGTTTCTGGCAATCCGAAAGATCCAGACCAATGAAGCACTCTACTACGATTACGGAGACAAGAAGAAGTCCTACAGGGGAGAGGGTCTAGATCTCAACTGGGAATAGACCCCCACTTCTGGAACACCAGCAACACACCGTTTATGAATAAGAATGCAAAACTTTTGAGACTTTGAACAGCAAATCTTTTACTCTCCTTATGCACAATGCCAGCGGTTATGAATTTGGCGGGCAAATCTATGGACACTTTGTACAGAAAAAATCTTTTTACTTTCCTGATGAATAACACCAGTCATTATGAATTTGCGCGGGCAAATCTATGGGAATGAAAATTTCAAGCAGGAGGTGAGAATATAATTTGAAAGCGTTTCTTTGTAACATTGCAAAAAGTCTCATCCGTATGCTAATGTTAAATTCATTTCTTTCTTTCCAGGTAGAAAACGTTTCCAGATTTTTCCACTTCACGAACACACAACAGCCGTCCCTGTTGTTTGTGAGGAACAGGAAGAAATCAAAGCTGTTTATGCGTGAGCTTACTAAGCTAATGGATGATAGCCAGCAAAGAAATCGTCCAGAAGCGGTATGTTTAATCCTTTGAACCAATTTGATCAGATCACATAACAAATATGCGCAAGCAAGTTATTTAATACAATTTTATCTTTTTTAAAAGGCACATTTTCCAGTACAAAGATATCAACCAGCTTCACAAGAATTAAGTGCACCATCGTAACCTCTCTGAACTGTACTTCTCTTAGTCTCAGGTCTTCACTTGTCTGGTATTCATAATAGAAATAAGCTGACACGTTCATTTATCCTCTTGCATTGAGAAGATGAGCAACTGTGCGAGATGGGCAGACACATCCAAACTCTCTCAAAGAAAACACACACAATCACACACACTGATCGCCTGGAAAATATAATACAAAATTATTTCAATTATATTTCAAGTATGCAACTGAACATCTGTATGTTTATCATTGAATATTTCAACGTACCTCACTGTTAGAGCTGTCTATCCCACTATCTGTCATTTCCTTGTCGGACAAATAAAAATTTGTCCGACATGCTATTAAAATAGCTATTAAATATTTTAAGTCTCCCGCAGACCGTTACGCATGCACGAGCTGTTTGCGTCACTGAATGCGTCATGCATAGATGAGACCATGACGCATGCACAAGCTGCTTGTATCACTGAATGCGTCATGCATAGAGCAGAGTTTGAAGAATGCAAAGGAAATGCAAAGGCTTTTAGGCTGCCATATTTGTTTACATCGCAAAGCATTGTGTGAGTTTGAGTGTCGGGAAATGAGAGGCGCATTGTTAGTGTATGTAGTGGTCCATGATATATGTTCGATATAAAACAACTTGTTGAATTAAAATATTTAATAGCGCGGGGTTACTACAATTCCCAGAATTGTTGTTTATTCTTTTGTCAAATAAAATTTGTAGACATGAAGCAGTTTGACTGAAATCTCTTTTTATTTGTCAGAAAAGGAAATGACAGATAGTGAGATAAACAGCTCTTACAGTAAGGTAAGTATAAATAGTCAATGATAAACATACAGATGTTCAGTTGTAAATAGATACTTGAACTCAAATTTTTTTCCAGGCACCAACCGATCTCATCAGCCAGACAGTAAGATCAGTGTGTGTGTGTTGTGTGTGTTCTTTGAGAGCCCTATGGAAAACTAGCAATGGTTTAACAACAAACAGATGTTGTTTGGTCTTATTTTTGAGGACAGCGAGAACACATCGTCAGATGATGAGGAAGAGCCACCAGACCCTCACAACTCACCCCCTCCTCTCATCCTCCTCCTTAGCCATCACCACCTCATCTGGACATAGAAGAGGCATGTAATGGAAATATTAGACATGTTCTGTAACCTGCTGGTTTAGGATTGCCTGGTTATTTTTTTCTCACTGCAGTGTTTCGCCGATTTCGAGGACGAGGGTGAAGATTAAGAGATAATTCTATATTCATATTGTTTTTATATGTTTAAATCAATAAAACAAATTGTCCTTAAAAGTGCAATTGGTTTGCTTCACTTTTTCTTGTGCTTCTCTATGGTTGCTCTCATGAAGATACAGGAAGAATCAAATAAACAGTGTGTATCAGTTGAATTGTAAGGGTAAACATGCTGAAAGAAAATACCTGGCCGCACATAAAACATTGCATCTGACTGAAAAAAAAGAGATTCTAATACATGTGTATATTTTATCATGGATACCGTTAATGTATCAGAAGTGGTGAACTATCAAAGCGTCGTTTGAGGCTGTATTTGGCTTTGATGGATGTTTGCAACCATGGAAATCAGCGAAAATGCTGCATCCATCATTAACCATTATGAAACTTCAAAACTCAAACACTTACAAACACTTTATTTTAAGAATATGTAATGATGAGGTCGGCAACGTGTAAGTGGGTCACCCAGGGGTCATAGGCTGTGCCTACCTTTTGCATAGTAAGAAGTTTGCAGAGGCCCAGGAAGCAGTGGAATTTTATGGGGCAGTTAGGACCAGGGATAAAAAGGGGGAAACCATACCCAGCCAGCGCAGGTATGTGCATTACTACAGCTATCTGTTGAAGAACAAGCTGGAATATAAACCTTTTTGATCCTTCGATGTCGGCTCTTCCTATCATTGCGAAGCAGATTTCGCCAAGCGTTGGATTGTCTGAGACTCTAGAATACATATTTCATCACTGTTTCATAAAGTCTTTTATGTAGAAAGAGTCAAAAATCCGTATATGACAAAACTATCATCAAAAAATGGAAAGCCATGAGGCCAACATCAAGATTTTGCATGTGAATTCTTATCTTATCATGACAAACATTGTATCTTTGTAAAGGTCTGAGACTCTAGAATACATATTTCATCACTGTTTCATAAAGTCATTCATGTAGAAAGAATAAAAAATCCATATATGACAAAACTGGGATCAAACAATGGAAAGCCATGAAGTCAACTTCAAGATTTTGTATGTGAATTCTTACATTATCATGACAAACATTATATCTTTGGAAAGGTCTGAGACTCAAGAATACATATTTCATCACTGTTTCATAAAGTCTTTTATGTAGAAAGAGTCAAAAATCCATATATGACAAAACTGGGATCAAACAATGGAAAGCCATGAGGCCAACATCAAGATTTTGTATGTGAATTCTTACATTATCATGACAAACATTGTATCTTTGTAAAGGTCTGAGACTCTAGAATACATATTTCATCACTGTTTCATAAAGTCATTTATGTAGAAAGAGTTAAAATTCTTAAACATTTTACTTAAACATGGCATTGAGACAAAGCTCACCACGCTTGAAGTAAACTTTATTAAAGTTAGGATTACAGATAATATAATGGACATTGATGACACGTCAGTACAGATTTCAACAACCAATAATTGAACTTGTAGATTTCTTTAAACAATATGACACTTATTTACAGCCCAGCAAGCAATAGCCGTCTAGGTTAAATATAGACCCGGTATAGTCCGGCTATGTGTAACCCACTTTCAGCTAAAATGTAATTTTAGCCAAAATAATTTGCGAGATGTATGATATTCCATCATGTAAGTGTAAGAATATTATTTCCTATGTCCCCTTGTCCAAGTATTATTCTAAGGTTGAAGAGTCTGGTCGACAGAACACACAGAGTTTGTAGGCCTGGACACAAAGTTTGACACAGACACAGGAGTCTAGTTCAATCAGCAGCCCATTCGCACCAATTGCGTATAAATAACATGCGCTGTGCATTATCGTATAATACGGACGCCAAATTGCGATTTTGCGTGCATGAATACACCTTTTTTTGAGTGCATATGATACGCCAATTAGCGTGTTTGCATATTAAACAGCAATTTGTCTCATTACCCTGTCCCCTAACCCAAACCCTAAACCTAATGTTAGTGTCCGTGCATATTATAACCTCTACCCTAACCCAAACCCTAAACCTAACATTATTATTTTAATTATTTTTGTGTTTTCTCTTCATGTACGTTTTAAAATGGCTGCTCTCCACCCAGGTACAAGCAAACATTGGCGTATCACATGCACGCAAAATCGCAATTTGGCCCACATATTAGACGATTATGCAACAGCGTGTTATTTATACGAAATTGGGTTGCAATCAGAGTCCAAAGTTTATTGTATTAAGGACTAATATTTATTATTATATTATTATATATATTATATTATTATTATTATTATTTATTAGTGCTTGAAACAGGAGGTAACATTTGCCATGGAAAAACACCAGAGTGGAAAATCACCAGACATTATTATTCCTCATGTGAACAATCAGATATGATATCACAAAGTATGTATTCGATATGCGTCTTTATACATTCAACATTACAGTATCAAAACAATTGTCCCTTGACATCATTAGGAACCTTGAGATGGAGACCAACGGATAATCATATCAGCATAAGACATGATACAACTTTATTGTATTAGACACAACTGAAATATTAAAGAGGACACAGACGAAATCCTAATCTCACAGTAAGCAAAGTCAACTGTGATGACGAGGTGTTTGGTTTGCTTTATTTGACATGTTATATGTGTAGGCTGTGCGTAGACACGATGTAGATCGTTGTAAGACGGGCTATTTCCCCGCAAGCAATAGCCGTCATTTCACCGTCTCTGTTATACCCGATATAGCCCGCAGCCCACTAGCCAAAATAACTTTGAATTTGGATACATGTCGTTTTGACCAAAATAACAAAATAAATTACGAGATGTATGATTTTCCATGTAAGCAAAGTCAACAGTGATTGCAAGCTTTAGTTTAATTTCTTTCACGTTCTAGGCTGTGCGTAGTCACGATTTAGCTCCTAGTAAAAAAAAAAAAGTATTTTTTCTCCAAAAAGTTAACGTTACTGCAACTGTGTGCCCTTAAACTAAAATTGATCTAAATTCAAGATGGTAAGGATGAAACTATTAAACTTACCATTACTATTTTTCTTATTATTATTAAAGATAGAAATGTATTTTTGATTTAAGATTAAGATATGAAATGAGTTTTTGATTTAAAGCAAGTTTTCAAAGTGCTTCACATACAACTTAACAGCAACATAGTGCAATATGAAAAGAAATTATAAATAATCATGATTTCTTTCCAATTAATAAAAGACAGTGAAATACAGTAAAGTACTTAAACTTGATTTAAACAGAATGAAGAGATGCAGCATACCTTCACTTTTCAGTGAATTTCTTCTAGATATATGGTGCATAAAAGCTGAATGCTGCTTCTCAATGTTTAGTTTAGTCAAATTGAGGAAAGAACTGAAGTAGTCCTCGAGAATGCTGCGAGCTTATTTGTATAATAATGTAGTGCCTGTCCCTCATTAATGATGGCCTCAGCTCCCAGTAGTGGTGAGGGACATACTGGCCAATCTCAAAAGAATAGCAACACACTTAAACCACTCAGTCATTGCACAGCAACGGCTCTCCGTTATTCAAAAGGAGGTTGGTGTCCCTCAGCATTCACATTCCAGTGTGGCAACCAGATGAAACTCCACACTACACATGCTTCTGAGGATCCTGGAGCAACAAAGAGCAAGTAACGCCTGTTCCAGTGACCAAGGGCCAACTGTGGATGTCCAACTGTGGATGAGTGGGATGTGGCAGCCACCCTGTCAGAGACCCTGAAACCACTTTATGAGATAACACATGAAATGAGCAAAGCAGAATCCTCTGCGCTCCATTACACCGTGTGTAGCAGTGCTCAGGTGTGTGTTGGAGTCACAAGGATCGACCAGCAAAAGAATTCAGACGAGGCCAACAATCTTCTACACTGTCTGTATGACACCATGCTTCACTTCAACCAGTCATGCACAGGTACCAGAGGGGATCCTAGAAATGCTAGAGGTGTACATGAGTGACCTAGTCAAAGAGCAAAGATTTTCACTTTTGTATCAAAGTTAAGACGCCGCAAACTTTTCAAAGTTAACCCAACAATGGATCTTAGGCCGTATCTCAAACATAACGCTTCGACACCTCGGACTGCGGGTCCTTGCTAAAATTGGGAACAGCGCCACCTATGGGTCACGAGTTTTGAAAAATGGGTATTTCCTTTAGAACACTGTGTTGGTATAATAGCGGGAGCTTTAAATTGGTTTAAATCATATTTTACAATTAGAAGTTTTTCTGTCAATATGGGTGAACAATACTCAAGTAAGGCTTTTTTTGCCATATGGAGTTCCCCAAAGTTTGATTCTGGCTCCTTTGCGCTTTTCTCTCTAAATGCTCCAACTTGGCTCAAGTTTTAGAGAACATGAGCTATTTTGTATTGTTATGAGGAGGACACCCACATTTGTCTGCCTGTTATAGCAACTCTCTGGGTCTTGAGTCTCTTATGGCATGGTTGGCAGATATACAGGCTTGGCTCATTAAATTGTACATTTTTATGATTTGTGTGGTAGGTTTCTCTTCAGGAGATCATCAGTGTAAGCATTGACGTAATCAAACATATCACATAAGGTTCAGGCTTCCAATAGTAAAACATGCACACCAATAAATCTTTATATATACTTAAGATCTGTTTCGTGAATACACCTCAAGGACAATTATATTTCCATCAAACATTTTAGATTCACCTTAGTGACCTGCTGCACATTATTTGGATTTAGACTTCCATATAAACAATACAAGCAAATGGCTAAAAATCATTCTCAGAAACTTCTAGATGATGGAGTCTTTGTGGTGTCTAAAAATACAAAGCATAAAGCTTATGTCTAGAGGACATATGTCGTTGAACATATGTGACCCCGTCTGTGAAATCCATGCAATTGAGAAACAAAGTTTTAAGTTCAAACTTTGATTTTGAGTTAATATCAATCTCTAACATGACCTTATTCAGTAATCATGGACAATATCAGGATGGCGTTATAAATGATTGTATAATGACTAGAAGAGGAATATAAGTGTTGAGTCAGTGTATTTAAGTGCTGAAGTACAAGAGCTTTTGATTGTGTACAGCTGCTGCTCATCATCATCATCAGATCTTATGTGTTCTCATTGGTGAAGGAAGAACTGATGACATCACACATCAATTTACTCATTAAACTGTACATTGGAGAGCAGCTGTGTCTCATACAAACACTATTAGATTGAAGCTTTATAAGGACACCTCATAGCACATGTCTGATTCTTCTGAGAGCACATTATTTAACCAGAATTTATAAGTTGTTCCTCTGTCTCAGAACCAGTGGCGGATCTAGAAAATTTTGCATGGGGGGGGCAAAGGGGTGGCAAGAGGTCGTGGCAGGGGTAGGCCTACATGGAATCCCTATATATGAATTGCTTTAAAAAAACAAACACAAAAACACTTTTAAACTTCATTAGTTATTGTTTAATCATGCCCTTACACACTACAACATTTTTTAATTCACAACAGGAATAAGCCCAGTGTTCAAATAAAACAAAGCTGTGCATCTTTTAAAAAGTAAAAGTATAAAAAGCTAAATGAAAATATAAAAAAAGTACAATAATTGTGTCCAAGATGTTCAATACTCAAATGACCCATGATTACCCATCTTTTTTAGGAAAGCTTAAGGCGACAGTTGTTGTGCTTTGCAGCGAAACGGTTCACAAACTTATCTAAATCTAGTACTTTTGCACGCTGTTTCTCAATACTGAGAACAGCCAGATTTCTCAGACGGTCATCTGCCATGGTTGAGCGCAGGTGAGTTTTTACAAGCTTTAAAGTTGAAAAGCTTCGCTCACACCCAGCAGTACTCACTGGCAAAACAATAGTGATCTTGCACAGGCGAACAAGCTCAAAGAAAACCTCTTTAAAAGGCACCGAGAACATCACAAACTCAGTCAGACTGGACGGGTTTACTTTGCCATTTACTCTGTTTCTTTCAAGAAGTCTTTTTGCCTGGTGTATCTCAGTTTTCAAGTCTTGCAAGTCAGAGCCATATTCCTCAGCCACTAACAAAACCAATTCTTCCTTTAAGAAGTCATTGTTTGATGGATTTAAAGCTTGTATACCCCTCATTATCTTGCTGCTAGAGTTTGAAAAGCGCCTGTCCACTTCACTGATCACTGACTCTATGATAGGAATGAATAAACCTATTCTAAAGGCATCTTTGCTGTCAACATGTGTTTGCTGTCTAAGTGTAGATGTTACAAGAGTATCATGTAGTCTCCTAGATGTGTGTTTGGTTCTTTTTGATTTGACAATGGTAGAAATGTTACAACAATTGCATGTGTCAATTGCTGTACTCCACAGGTCATTACAGCTCTCCTCTTTGCGATAATCTTCCAATGTCTGTCTGAGGGTTTCAGTAAGGTCAACTGCTTTGGTAAGGTCCACATAAGTTGACTGGAGCATCTCAGATAAAAACTTGGTTTCACCTAGCACTTTTCTGAAGACTGCAAGGAGCCCTATGAAATTAAAATCAATTTGAGAACGTAGTCCTCTTGCATCTACAGCTCTCTGTGGATTCGCCTCATCTGAAATTTCATCCAGCACTCTTATTACTGCAGGCAGCCTGTCCATAGGGTTTCTACATGCAGCATAGCGACAGGCCCATCTAGTGTCACTTAGCCTTGGAAGTTCTCGTGGTGCCCCACCACTGAACATTTCTTTTTGAACATCCATCCACTTAATGTGAACATATGAGCCTGACATGAATGTGTACAGTCTTTCCAGCAAAGTGAAAAAACATGCAGCTTCTGGGACATTTTTTACACTGTCCACAATGACAAGATTCAAACAGTGTGCCCTGCAGTGAACATAAAATGCATATTTGGCAACTTCCTTAACCCTTGTTTGGACCCCAGAGCACCTGCCACTCATTACTGCAGCCCCATCATAGCCTTGGCCCACCAGATTATCTCTGTATTCCAGTCCATACTTTTCCAGACGTGAAATAAGTTTCTCTGTCAAACTGGCTGCATCTAAGTGCTCTGCTTTCTGGTACTCAAGGAAGCTCTCCTGAACCACACCATTATAATAATATCTTACGACCAGAGACAGCTGCTCCTTTTTTTGAATGTCTTTAGTCTCATCCGCTAAAATAGAAAAGTGCTCACTTTCTTTAACCTCTTTTATAATTTCCTCTCTAACCATTTCTGCTAAACACTCCAAAATCTCATTTTGAGTGATTTTGCTTGTGTATTTAGCATTTCTGGGACCCTGTGACAGCCGTTTTTTCACTAAGGCATCATGTTTACTCACAAGATCTAAAAACTCAAGGAAATTTCCCCTGTTTTTTGAGTTTTCCGATTCATCATGGCCACGTTGGGAAATATTCTGAGTGGCTGTCAACAGCAAGGTTTCAGCCAAAGTTTTAATGTACTTTTGATTTTCGATTACTTGTTTCTGATTTTCATCTCTCATCATTCCCAAGACAGTTGTATTTTGCTTGGCCATTCTTTTGAACTCACTCCATGCAATCATTGCATTCACATGTGTGTCTGATCTGCCATGTACACTAAACCCACTGTCTTTGGAAGTGGCCTTCTTCCAGTTAGAATAGCCATTTTCTGATGTGAATACACTGTTTTTTAAATGCGCAAAATGTCTGCATGCAAAGCAGTAAGCTGCATCTTTAGACACTGCTGCATCACCTTTGCATTTTGACTTTGCTTCACTTATTTCCTCTTCTCCGTCACTTATTTCCTTGTCCCCTTCTGTCTTCTCCTGCTCTGACCCTCCTGGTCTCTCCAGTTTACTGCCTTCTCCTTCATTTCCCTCACGCTCTTCCTCCTGTGTACTTCTTTGAATTTTTTTTGCAAAAAAGCTGGCAATATCCCCACTTTTAGCCTTCCTTTTCATGGTTAGGCTGAGGCTCCAGCTACTTTCTTCAACTACTCTTGTCTGCAAACAACGTCAATATGTGAAAACCTCTGGTTATCCTTGTATAACATTACACTACACTGTAGGGCCATGTAGTTAATAAGTAGCCTATATAACAAATATAAAATCAGAAAGATTTATCACATGCACACACCAGTTATGTTTAGACTACTTAATTCTATTGTATTTGTTATTTCCTCAGTTGTAACCTGGTTTCATTGCTGTGATATCTGAGAGGAATTGGATTTAATAGGACTGCTTAGCTAATCAAATGATCGATCTCCTAACTGGCACTGTATTGTGTGTTGTAACGTAACAGCCCAAACTAAAATTGGGTATTTTTATTTAAAGTAATTAATTAATTATTAAAGCAATTTAAGGGAATAAAGAAAAAGAAAGGCTTGTTGTATTAGTGAAATAATTGTAACTATTTGCAACTAATATTTTATTTTTAATTTACATAAATGAATCAAGGAAATTATAGCATATTTTCAATTCAAAAAGGCAAAATTTAATAAATAAATAAAAAAAGTTTAACTTTTCTATTGTAAAACAGTCAAATATTAAATGATCTACTTACATTTTACCAGGCATTTGTTAACTTATTTAATCATTTTGACATTGATGAGCTAGACCGCTGAACTTTTAGTCTTCCTAACAACAAACAGAGCGTTGCGTAATGTAGTGCATCAGAGCAGCATTAATAATAATATCAAGTGAATCTCTTATCTGCATCTTAAGTTTATTGCCAATAATAATGACAGCTTTGCGAACGTGAACTCGGTGAGCTCGCGCAAAACACATCTTCAGCACAGCGACTCATTTAAACGCCTCTGATTGGCCGATGTGATCAACAGACATGTCTGTGATTGGCTACAATGCTCAACGTTGCAAAAGCACATCAAAAGTACCTTTAATGCAAAGGGAAAAATATAAATAAAAATGTAATATGCACTGTTCATGATTAGTTAAACGAGGCCGCTGCAATCTTATTCACATTTGTTTTTCTGATGAATTGTTTTGCTTTGAGAGAAAGACAATTTAACAAAATATTCGGGGCTTTACTAAAAACTTTCGAGGCTTAAGCCCCCTTGGCCCAGCCCTAGCGCTGCCCCTCAATATTTTATATTTTTATTAAGCTGTTCTTGTCTTTACTAAAATCAAAATCAGGCTAATCAAAGGGAAGAGTGCTCTTACAAATCACGAGGGAGCGATTTGACCGCTGATTTTGCCTAACGTAATATACTCGCTGTTTTTGCTGATGCTGAATCGTCTTTAGCATACAATACATTAATTACAAATGTAACTTTAAGTTAAACGTGTGTTTAAACTACACATGGGGAAACTCACTTCACCTTCAGAGGATCTGTCCGGGGAAGCTCAGTCTCGTCGGGTTGCAGGACCACCGCACCGCTGCAGACTCGCTGTGTGTGTGAGCCAGACTGAGCGAACGCCGCTCTGCAGGTTTGAATCAGGGACGTAACTAGTATTTGAGGGGAAGGGGGGAGGGGCGAATAATACATTTAAAATTAAAAATTTAATTGTTCACTTTTGGTAAATGTATTGGACATAGTGGTGGGTTGTTTTTGTAAGTACAGTTTTTGGATCATCAAAGTCAGGGAGGCAGCTGGGGGGAAAGGCTCTAGAGTGGGGGGGCACCTTCCCCCCCTTGCCCCCCTGTAGATCCGCCCATGGGAATAACATTTCCGCTGCCGGCTGCCTCCACTTCACTTCAGAAAACTCCGCGCGTTCGGTTACACAGATACGGGCCGCATCTTCTGAACGACTGTCGTTCTCCCCACTGAAACCGGGCTCAGTCTGGATCTGTACTAATGCAGTGAAACGGATGCGACTGTAACGCGGATTTGCCGGTTTGAAAACGGATCCGGCTCGGAGTCCACTGCTATCTGGGATGTATTTCTGACCTAAGGCTAGTTCATACATTTCCATGAGGATTTAAGCTGAAGGATAAAAACCTTTTAAAGTAAAAATATGCACACGTACACACATATATATAACATAAGGATAAAGCGATTGTTAAGGCCTTTTTAAAAAAAAAAAAATTAGCATGCTAAACTGCTGAATTACTTAACGTTAATCAATCACAGAATAAAACACTTCCTCCGCACAGCGACACAGCAAATTTCTGAGTGTCAAATTCTCACCTGCAGTGTGAAAATCAACACTTTTACGGGGTTTATATAGGTCCACACTAAATTGAGTTAAATATACACTTTTAAAAGTGTTATCTTTTTAACACTTACACACTGTTATAAGAACACTCGGAGTGTTCATATATAACACCACTAGTGTACATTTTACTTTCTCAAAAGGCACATTTTTCACCAAAGTAGTGCTGAAATTCCAATCTTGTGTGTCAATAGTTTAACACTGTGTAAGGTAACTGTACACTTATTTAGTGTTTTAACATCTCCTGATTAAGGTAATTTATATCTAGATCTAATTCATCTATAAATATGATACATACATGTACAAAAAGAAAAGCCAACATATTGTTTCAGTTTGATCTTTTATTTTAAACAAATAACATCTCAAACTAACAGAAATGAAGGTACAATATATTCACCATCTGACCCATATGGACACTGTAGATCAAAAGGACTGTACCACAGAGCATTCCTTTTAATAAGTTCACTCAACTCATAGTTTCTCTGTACTTTAAATGCATGATGATGCTCTGAGCAATGTTCAGTGAGAAGATTGTCAACAACAAAATATACAGTGCTGTTAATGAAAAGTATTTTCCGAATTTGACAAAAACTGGAATTTCATCATTAATTGTGTTGCATACAATTAGGTATTGTCTATATATGTTATGATCAAGACATTATTCTTCACCTCCAAAAAAAAAGTATTTGCATGTGAGAAGTTTAAGAAATTAAGAAATTAAGAATTCAAATAACACAATTGGACATTTGGCGACATGAATTATTCAAGAAAAATTTGTTTAACTCTCTATGACCATGTCCGAGAGAGATATATGTGTAAGTAAGAATGATAAATTTGAGTAGTCATTACTTTTGTAAAAATTACATAAAACCAGCAAATCTAAATCAAACTTATATTTTAAATGTTGGTAATGTTGGTAATGCTATATTTACCAATCCTTTCACATCCAAAAATCTTGGAAATATCTTAAGGATGTCAGCTGATCTTCCAGGGTCGTGTACAAGTTCTTGTAGATGCTTGAAAGTTTCCTTCATCTTTTGCATAACTTCAACTTCATCAGCTGTATGGACAAGGAAGGAAATTGCCTCTCTGCATGCATCTTCTTCAAGCTGTTGTCGAATGTCTAGCCTTCTTCTGCGACTTAGTCCTCCTGTTTCAGAAACCTCGGAGCAAACACGTTTTGGGTTCTTTCTTGACAAAGTTTTAAGGCGCCAGGAGATGAACCCTGTTCCCTTTACAAGAGAAAACATTTGAATATGATCTGAAGTCAGTTTCATTTAATAACACAGTATTATTTTATAATATGAAAATAGCATACATGCACATGCAAATTAAGAAGTATTATTCTTGCATATCCCTTTGCTGAAAAAGCATCTCTCAGGGCAGGAAAAAGAGTAACAATGCCCATGGCTTAAGTCTTTGCGGGTAGGATCCTCCTAAAATTTGATTTAAAAAACAGAAATGTAAATTGCACAGCAAAATGTAAAGCCTTGTTTTTTTCCCAAAAAGGATATTTTTTCAAAGGTTTAACAAAGCTTCTTTATAGGCAGCTGTTTGTAGTGTAACTGTGCACTGAAATCTTACCCGTAAGTCTCAGTCATGTGACTGTCAACAATATTCACAAGTTGGCGTCTGGTACTGTGCTTTAAAGTCTTTGTTGTCTGGTATTCTGTAAGCTTATCCTCACCACCAGAGTGTTTTTCTGGGGCATCTTGGACATTCTGAATAAGCATATATTAAGCAGAGTAAAGTTCGCTACTAAGTGACAAGTAATGCAATTATTACATGGCAAATTTACCATTCGGAAATACATACCTGTTTTGCCTTTTCAGAATTCAAGGCTTCTTTACTGCTGGCCCTTGCTGACTGAATATGCACTGTTGGTTCTCTCTCCTCATAGTCAGTGGAAGAGACTGAAAGAGTATCAATGCAAGTGCTTTGTGTTGAGGATCTTGTTGGCCAAATCACTGAAACAGAAAGTAAAAAACAATTTTCATGTTTAAACAAATTTCCAAACACAATAACTACGGTAAAATTAAGAAAACCACAAGTATGCAACATTGTGTCTCTATAGTTTTGTGAATTGTTTCCTCAAGATTTATAATTTGTTACATTTCTTATTTAAGATAATTTAAATAAGTAGCTACTATATGAACAAGAGTAAATGTGTTTGTCTTTCCCAAATACATTTAACTCAGAAATGACCATTGCTACACTAAAGTCCTTGAAATAATGTCTGAATTGATATATTTACCCTCAGGCAGGCCAGCAGAAATTTCTTCCAGACATCTTATAGGGATAAATTTGTTCTTCAATTAGTTCTTGGAAGATGTCCTCATCCACACTGGTGTCCGTGTCATCAAAGACTTGAAGAACTGCAGTTGTAGCAAGCCCAAATTTGCTTTGAACTGAAATATAATTTTATCACATGAACATAAATATGAAAACATATTATGGCATGAGACAAATCTGGACATCATGAAGCTGCTATATGACTGTTTATAGTAAGCAAATTTCTAAACATAAGCACAAGCTACAAATAACTTACCTTCAATGAGAAAATCTTGGAATGTAAAATCATTAAGCAATTTTATAAATTTCTTCACACCTTGTACTGAACTTTAACCAACATGACGAAAGCTGTTAAAGAGAAAACAAATCTGTTTAATAAAGTTTGTTCACTTTTATTGTAAATAAAATATGGTAAATACTGGCAGAAGGCACCACCAATCGCTTTTAAAAACACTTATATTTCCAGCATAAACATGTACAATTTAATATTATTATGTTATTAACCTCAATGTGGAAACCATGTAGCTGAGCAACATTTCATTAACATAAGGAAACGTTAGCAAGACTAAAATAAAATTTGACTTCTAAGAGAGAAAAACAATATACGAGAAGTGTAAGACGGTTATCATTTTTAACCGGGAGGGTTGCTTCAGTTCTGGGTAAACTTGTTTTAAACGTATTTGGCAGCTATTGCGGCTGTATTATCGTAACGTAAAAGACATCGAAGATTACCCTATGTTTTTAGATGTTTCCAAGACTAAATCACCGTCTTAAACAATACGAGACAAAAAAGCCGTGTGCTTTGTGAGCGCCTCACTGTGATGATGACGATAGAGCGCCACCGCACTGACCGCAGTGGCGTAATTGAGTAGCTTCAGTTCACGTTACAGATGATACTTCATAAAAGTACAGCAATTGTTCGTTTATAATAAAACCCCTCACAAAGTTTTGTTATTAGATAATTATCTATGCAGGGAAAAGCCTGAGTTAACTTTAGAAAGAACATTATACTGCCAATCGATTTTTTTTAACAACGCGTTTCGTCTACTCAAATGCACAAAAAAGGCTTAAAAGTTGGTCACTGTCGTATCAACGCTGTACGATCACATAATTGTTAAAAGATGTAAGGTCTCAGATACACCGTTAAAGTGAACGTAAGAACTTGGCGCCATAGCAGATCAACTGCGTGCACGTCAGAACACATGAAGAGTTAAATATCATAACAAGGAAATATATAAAATTACAGTGCGCATTTTCAAAGCAGTTTCCTGTTGTATTAGCTTTTAAAATTAGCACTGTTGGGGAAGGGGCGGGCAACCCGATGAAATTCGTGTAAATAACATTAACTAGGACCAACAAAAGTCACGTTATGTTCACGTTTAAACAAGCCTCACCTGTTTACGGAGTTCGGTTTATATAAGTATAGATATTTGTGAAAACACTGCACGACACTATAAAATATGAGTCGTATGCTTTTCTTGGCCATGGCAACACACATGAGATCTGGCGAAAACGGGTTGCGTCTAATTTCATTAAAATGTTTACGTTGATCACAGAAATAAATGCATGATCTCTCACTAAAAATTGATCAATGTGCAAAACTGATCATGATAAACTTTCTTTAAAACAACGTTATTCTTACCTTTGCAGCGCTAATCTCTGTCGGTTGTCTGCAGATTGAAAAAAACGATAGCGAGCTGAAAATGTACATAAGAAGTGTTGAGAACAGTAAATATTCAAAAACAAAGAATTAAGTTATTAAAAATGTATTATAGCCTACCTATTTTTGCACTGCCGTCTCCTCGTGGTTGTCCGCCATCAGTCAAAAGGGAAGTGATCCGCAATGACCGGAAATTGGATGTACTCGCCTAAAGAGTAATTTAACATCAACTCACTGAAATAACACTGACTCTGACCATTTATTTACACCGTGAGTGCTGTTATTATCAAATTAACACCTAAATCAACACTTTTTAACTCTGGTAAAGTAACACTAAAAAACAACTCAAAACAACACTTGAAATTTTGCTGTGGACAGATCAAATACTGCATTAAACCGTAAAATCAGTGTGCACTTACCACAAGGAAGCAAAAATAGTGGGTTCGTGGAAAAAAGCCTCTTGAAAATGCCAGCCATTTGACGCACAGTCTTGCGTTGGATCGTAGTGTGAAAAAGCCTGACACGTAGCGCATATCTAAATGGGAAGTGGGTGATTTCACCTTACCCTGTGGTAAGACCACTTTTTAATCTGCTGGCCACGGATAGGGGGTGTGGGGACACCACTTGGGGCGCCCTCGCGCCATGGCACCCCTCGAAGACCCCAAAGACCCCTGTCCACGAACATCATATGCGTACCTCACAGGTTTATCCCATGTACTTCGGCTTACCCGCTTGTCCTCCAACATTATAAGAGTTCCACGACTCAATTGTTTGCATGGGTGTCGGCTGCCAGCTTACTGCCCATTGGTGCCAGTGTCCACGAAATAACTATTTGTCCACTGATCAACTATGGGTGTCGATTTGACCTTCGACCCCGCTGACCACTCCATGGCCACGCCCCCGACCACCAAACCACTTTTTGTCCGCTTTCCAACTACTTTTACCAGAACCTGCGTTCTGCCACTCGGGGCTGACATATGTTTGTCTGAGGGGGCGTGGCAATCGAGAAATGTGTTTTTAAAAAAAAAAAAAAAAATTTACACGTTTTAAATGACCATTCTGTGCAATGTCCACCAAGCATTTATTCCTGGCCCATTCGATAAACTGCAGGTGGACAACATCATATACATCGTAATAGATACAAACTCATCATTCTACGAGCTGTTTCTAACATATGTGTGTCTAAAAGAGGGTTCTCAATGAATCGTGTTGTTTCTGACACCTAGAAATGAATATATACATTTAAAACATTGTTAAAAAGCAATCCATTTTCCAGTCTGTTCTGACTAGAAAACGCATCCATTTTCTAGTATGTTTGCATTGCCTGTCCACATGTGGTTTGTGTGAGTGGACCACGTGTATTAAGTTGGTGGACATGATGCTTTTTAACAATATTTAAAGTGTATGTATTCATTTCTAGGTGTCAGGAACAACACTTTTCAGCGAGAACACTCTTTTAGACACACACAGGTTAGGAAACAGCTCGTAAAATGTTCAGTTTTGACATAAAATCGGGTATCTTATATGTCAAAGGTCAGGGTGTAAACAAAGGTCCAGAAAACAAGGTTCCTAAGGTCAGAGGACATCGAGCCTTTGCAGTGACCAGTGTCACGGACCCCCAAATCAGGCCCTGCATTTTCGAGTCCGTGGCTTCTTATTAAAGGGTTTAAAAGTGGATGAGTACATAGCTAAAACAAGCCTCGCTTCTAAGTCTCTGCCATTGAAATCAATGGGCTTTTTAATTTACATTAAAAAGGTTATAAAATACTTCTGGATGACCAAGAGTTTTGGCCTTTCGGTATGTCTCTCGGGGGACCGGGACGCAAGTGCACGTGAAGTTTTGGGATCGTCGGACCCTCCGGCGGCCTTGCGGGAAAGTTCCTCGAGCAATTTATATGTATGGGCCACGTGTATTCAGTTGGTGGACAACCCACTTATTAGCAAAAATGTGCCATTATGTTCGTTTAAATGCATCAACTACCGCATTATTCCGTCAGTGCACTTCATTAGACACTCATATGTTAGCAACAACTTGTAGAACGCTCAGTTTGTCCTCAAAGGTCTAATTAGGGTGCCTGTTCACGAACCCCCTATCAAAAACGTATTGGATAGGTGACGGGTGGAAGGCCTTCCGTAGTGAAACGAAAGGCCGCAGGATCTTGAAGTTCTAGATTCGTGTTCTCAAGAAGCCCCAGAGGTATCCCCCAAAGGTCCAAAGCTCTACACCTTTCCTGAAAAATTCACCCTCCCCCATTCCTGAAATTAACAAGGCTGTTGAGGGGTATATAGCAAAGGCTGTGTGGTTCATTTTGTGATTGGGTGTATAATACATTTTCATTTACTCCGACGGGCCGGAATCTACATGGTGCATAGAGCAGACCATAACGCATGTGCGCGATACATGCGTCACTGCATGTACCATGCATAGAGCAGTCCGTGACGCATGCACGAGCTGCATGCGTCGCTGAATGTGTTGTGCATAGTGCAGACCATTTCGCATGTGCGCGATGCATGCGTCACTGCATGTACCATGCATAGAGCAGTCAGTTGACGCATGCACGAGCTGAATGCGTTGTGCATAGTGCAGACCATTCCGCATGTGCGCGATGCATGCGTCACTGCATGTACCATGCATAGAGCAGTCCGTGACGCATGCATGCGCTGTATGCACCGTTGAATGCGTCATGCATAAATCAAACCGTGCCACATATGCATGCTGCGTTCGCCACTGCATGTGTCATGCATACAAGAGACCATGACGCATGCAAGCGCTGCATGCACTACTGAATGCGGCCTGCATAGAGCGGACCATGACGCATGCGAGTGATGCATGCGTCACTGAATACGTATTGCATAAATCAGACTGTGGCGCATGCACACGCTTAAATAACCAGACGTGCAAGCATCACGCATATAGCATATAGACATGAGCAACCGTCCACCATGCACCAATCGTGCAGAGAAGCCTTGCGACCTTATGTCTTTGTTTAGGGGTCAAAAGGTCAAAATAGGGAGAGTCGTCCACGAAGCAGTTAATGAAAACATATTGGGATAGATGGTAGGTGGAAGCCCTCCCGTTGGGAAACGATAGGCCAAAGGGTCTGGACATTTTGGATTATTATTGTCTAGAAGCCCCCCATTTATGCCCCAAATGTCCAAAGTTCTTAGACCTTGCTGAAAAATCTACCTCCCCCAACACTAAACCTTCATAATGCTGTTCAGTGGTATATGAGAGACAAGGCTTTGTGCATAATCTTGTGATTGGGTGCAAAAAACATTTCCTAATCCTCTAGGGCGATGTGCTCTCGGTATGTTGTCGGGGGCCACCAGGCGGGCCAGAATCTAGAATATGGGACCCCTCGGACCTTTCTGGAAATTTCCTCGTATAGCTTATTTGCATGGCTAGTCCATAGCGGTTTCGTGGACGTGACCCCGACAGGGTCAACCGATCCAAAACCGGGTCACATGCAACCGTCCATCATCCACCGATCATGCGGAAAAACCGGGCGACTTTGTGACTTTGTTTAGGGGTCAAAAGGTCAAAATAGGGAGGGTGCATGCGTCACTCAATGCATCATGCATTCAGCAGACTGTGACGCATACACGCGCTCTGATAACAGCAGACTGTGACGCATGCATGTGCTTTATGCGTCACTGCATGCGTCATGCATAGAGCAGTCCGTGACGCGTGTGCACTGCATGCGTTGTGCATAGAGCAGAATGTCACATCATGCGAGCACTGCATGCGTCACATCATGCGCGAACTGCATGCGTCACTGCGTGCGTGATGCATACAACAGACCGTAAGACATACATGCGCTGTATGTGTCACCGAATGGATCATGCCTATAAGAGACCGTGACGCAGTCACACGCTTAAAAAAACACACGTGCATGCATCATGCATATGGCAAATAGACATGAGCAACCGTCCATCATCCACCGGTCATGCGGAAAAGCCGGGCGACTTTGTGACATTGTTTAGGGGTCAAAAGGTCAAAATAGGGAAGGTGTATGCGTCACTGAATGCGTGCATGCGTCACTGAATGCATCATGCATAGAGCAGACCGTGTCGCATACATGCGCTGTTATGACAGCAAACCGTGACGCATGCGCTGTATGCGTCACTCAATGCATCATGCAATACGCATTCTGTGATGTGCTCATGTGCTGTTATGATAACACATGTATGTGTCACATAATGTATCATGCATAACGCAGATCCTGATGCATTAACAACGTGCATTCTTAATGGAATTTGGATCCATTTTCTAGTCTGAATGAACGCAACTTACTGGAATTTTGATACATTTTCTAGTGTGGATGAATACAACTAGGGTGCATTCTTACTGGAATTTGGAAACATTTTCTAGTCTGAATGAACACAACTTACTGGAATTTGGATACATTTTCTAGTGTGAATGAACGCAACTTACTGGAATTTTGATACATTTTCTAGTGTGGATGAATACAACTTACTGGAATTTGGATACATTTTCTAGTGTGAATGAACACAACTTACTGGAATTTGGATACATTTTCTAGTGTGGATGAATACAAGTAGGGTGCATTCTTACTGGAATTTGGATACACTTTCTAGTGTGAATTAAAACAACGTTCTCCTAGGACATTCATTATCTGCAGGGAAGTTTTTCACTCAGCATTCATCGGTTCATCGATACTAGAGTTCTTTCTTGTGCTTACTGAGTAAAAATTCAGCTGAGATGCCTTCCACGTGCCCACTGTGCCACCGGATCTATGCCCAGCTGTCGCAACATCTCCGGATTACCCACAAGGTGATCAATTCCGATGAGAGGAAACTAATTCTTTCTTTAGAATCGGGCCGTGTTTCCTACAGGGTGGGAACCTGTGCTATCCCGGGATGTGGGAAGACCAGTTCTCGTCTGGACCGCCACATCCTTGGTCACACGGAGCTCTCCAAGAGGGCACAACGGGATGCCATCAGGGACTTTAAGAGGAAGAAGGTCACTGAAAAGCTCGCCGCCCTCCGCGCCACCTGCCCAGCGATCCCGATGGCCACATTTTTTGATATGGACGAGATCAAGAACTTCTCGGATGACCGAGAATTTCAACAAAGTGACCAGGAGGAAGATATGACATGCGCGGAAGAAAAATGCCAGCGCGCCCTGGCCAAGCTGCTTAATGAAAACGCCGAGCTGAACAAACAAAACGACATCCTGGCCACCACGCTGAAGGAGGTAACCAGGAGATATAAGCGATTAAAGAGGAGGACGGCCTCCCTCCCCTCATCTCTGATGGGCTCTGCAGCGAAGAAATTGCTGTCCACACTGGAGCCCGAAGTTGAAGGGGAGCCGAGTGAGCAGCCCTTGGAAGAGCCGGCCAGTGTCAGCGCCAGCCCTTCGGCCTCCACATCCCAGCAAGAGCCCCAGGATGAACTTCCCTACTACCCGGAGCACGTCGTAAGTAAGTGTGGATTTGATTAGATTTCAACTTTATTGTCATTACACATATACAAGTACAGTGTAACAAAATGTAGTTTAGGTCCAACCAGAAGTGCAATTAGCAAGTGCAGGATATACAGTGTGAATAAATACAGAATACAATATTAGGAAAATATTATACAGAAGGAATGTTCTATGAAATATGACTGTCGGTGTGTACTATGAACATTATATACAGAAGGCTACATACATACTGTGAACATTACTGTACAGGTGGTTATGAACAGATAACAATTTAGACTATACAATAATGCAAGTGACTTAAGTCTGAATTAATTATAGACATTATCTATTAAAGTTGCAGTGCAATAGATGAGTAAATGTGTTTTTTAATGGTACGGTACAGTATATGAGTTAATGTGGTTATTAAAGGTAACAGTGCAGTATATGAGTTAATGCAGTTATTAAGGTTACAGTGCAGTACATGAGTTAATGAAGTTATTAAGATTGTAGTGCAGTATATGAGTTAATGCAGTTATTAAGGTTACAGTGCAGTACATGAGTTAATGAAGTTATTAAGGTTACAGTGCAGTACATGAGTTAATGCAGTTATTAAGGTTACAGTGCAGTATAAGAGTTAATGAAGTTATGAGAGTAGTCCATTAGTGAAAAGGAGCATTCATTATAATATTCCTGTTGTGCAAGTGAGCAGTATAGAGTGCACGTGTGGAAAATTTATTTCATTTATTTAAATTTGTAAATACATTGCAAGTTTCGATTTTATATCAAATTTAGACTTATAGTGTGTTAAAAACCCGACAAAGTAAATGCGATTTAATCATCAACAGGGGAAACAGATCTCACAGACAATGGCAGATTGTTCTTGATCTTGAATCCGACTCACTGAGTAATAGCGTCTCTCTTTCTTCTGCAGATGATCTAATCAATGAGTACAAGGCCCACCAGGAGGGATCGGATCCCTCTGCCAAACTGAAGAACAATGTGGCCTCCAAAGTTTTCAGAATCAAGCATTTTCTGGGATACATGGCAGAGGGGAAATCCAGTCTGGGGAACATGCTGTTCCTAAATGACACCCCTAAAATCAGGCAGTGGATGGACAAACTGAGAGCGTCTCGTATTACGGAGACGACCATCCACCATTACCTAAAAAACGTGGCTCAGTTCCTGGACTACCTGTCAGAGACCCCCCCAGCCACCTGCCGCCTATCGAAGCCCATCCTGGTGGGCATTCGAAGAGAGGTGCGCACCCTGATTAAGGGAATGAGGAGAAAGGTAGTGACCCACGAGTATGCGGTGAAGACGGCAAAGGAGGGGAAGCTTTTGTCAAAAGCTCATCTGGTGGCGTGCCGAGAAAAGGCAAGGAAGATCATCCCGTCCATTTTGGGTGAGTTAAACTTTCACTTTTTTCAAGCTTAAGACGTATTGCATTTCATCCTCTAATGACTCTTGTCTTTTCTTTCTTTGCAGAGAAGTTAAAGAATTCTCCCACCTCCAGAGACCAATGGAGGTTTTACGGGCACCTGACCGCCTACCTCGCCACCATCTACGGGCACCGCGGGGGGGTTTATCAGAATATGCTGGTGGAAGAGGTGGCCAGTGCCCGTAAAACGGACCCTGCTGGGAACATCTTAATCAACGTGAGTAACTCACTTTCTCATTCTCACACACCTCACTCGCTCTCGCTCACTCACTTGCTCAATCTTTGCTTTCTCTTCTACAGATCGCAACCCACAAGACGAACCAGGCCTTCGGGGCAGCCCAGCTGTCCCTCACGCAAGAGGAGTATGGGTGGATGGAGGCCTTTCTCGAAATTAGGGAAACGCTCGTCGGGGGATCGAACTCCGTCTATTTCTTTTGCACCTCCAAGCCCAACCCTTGCAAGAATTTAAATGCCCATTTCCAGGACGCATGGGTAGAGATGGGGTTGCCGGGAAGCCCTAACTTTACGGACGTCAGGACGTCAATAGCGACATACGTGAGTATAAATTCATGTAAACACTAGACCTTTCGGGATTAGATGTGTCTCCTCCTAACTTATTGGTGGCTGTCTTCTTCCAGGCTAAGAATGCACACACCCCAGACGACCGGAAAAAATTGCCCAATTCATGTGCCACGACACTGCCACGGCCGATCGCTTCTACGCCCTCCACCTAAATGCAAAGCAGGCGGCCGAGCATAGAGTGCTGTTCGAGGCCGCTCTCCTCCACAAGGATTCAACCTCTGAGGTGGGCGGAAGCTCAAAGATGGAACGCATCAAGCCAGTACAATACTTACATGATATGCATCAATACTTACATGATATGCATCAATACTTACCTGAGATATTTTATTACATTCGAAAATAATAGGGGCATAGAGACCTAAACATGAAAGTAAACTTATACAAATGTATTTTCAATGAGCTGTACTAAGCGAATTATGGTGTTTGGTGATTCACATAAGTGAAAATAAATGAGCCACGAATATTACGTTCGTGGACAACCAGTTTTAGGGAATAATTCATACTTCTGTGAGTTGCTGCTTACATATATTTCCCTTAATAAATTGTATTACTAATAAATGAACACACTGGGGTAAGAAAGGAAACCATAAATGCCTGGGGATACTATAATTAAAGAGAATAACTACATAGGACTATACACATGGCACACAACACGAAATAACATAAGATTCGAAAATAACAGGGGGATAGAGAACTAAACCTGACAGTAAACATACGTATGTATGTCTAAAGAACTGTACTAAGCGAATTATGGTGTTTGGTGATTCATATTAGTGGAACTAAAGTTACGGTTTAGGAATGAGCAACTTGTTCATGAACTTCATATGTGTTGCCCATTCCTATATACTGCAGGGGTAATTTTACAAGTTTTCACTAAGTCATTCAGGAAGTTACCACTCAATGCTTCAAACAGCACATTATTCATTTAGGATATGCCATCAGTAACTCATGAAGTGCTCCATTTTGCCTTTTTAAGTTTAAAAAAAAACAGGACAACCCTTTTAATATAAAACTTTAATAAAACAGTATAAATACACACACAAGAACAATTAGAGCAATAAATAGATATATGAAATAAATAAACTTAACAAACACTAATCTTCTAAAAGTTGGCACAAATTGACAGTTTCCAATTCACTGGACTGGTCCAGGCTTTGCCCTTGCCAAGGCTCATCTGCAATATAACAAGAATCAATTAATCTTTAATCGATTAGATCATTGAATGGCACATTATGATGACGAATTGATTCTTACCCAGTAATAGCGCAGGGTTTATTATGTCTGACAACAACTGGTGTAAGTCAGAGAACATCTCGGTTTCTGTTTGGTGAAATCCCAAAGCCAAGAGCCTCCTCCAACGTCTGTGCCACCTCCATCGCCGGTCCCACCTCCATCGCGGGTCCCATCTCCACTGCCGGTGCCTCCTCATTGGGTGAACAGGATGCTTCGTGGGATCTGTTATTGAGGTCCAGCGTGGTCACCATTGGAATGACTGGACGGATTTGTCGCAGCTCACTCAAATTTAAAATGGCAGCTTGCCACTTTAACTTTTTTACAAGTTTTGTCCGTTTGCGCACCTAAATAAATTTCCTGTTAGTTGTCATTATACCAAGCAAGATTATGTTTTAATTGAATGTTGATGACGATTACAGACATGCTGAGTAAAATTTTACTTGCCGTGAGCTCCTTGTGACGATTCAGAAGGTGCTTTTCAATGTATCTAAATGAAATCCTGCAGAGAGGACAACAAACATCTTTCAGGAAAACTCTGCCCCTGGCCAGCTTGATGAGTATATCCCGCTCCACGAGGTTTTTAATTTTATGCACCTCGCGGAGGTGTTGCCTTATTCCAGCCATCGCCGCTGGGCACAGGGGACACTTCGGCATGTTCTAAAGAGAAATACAAAACAAATTGTTAGAACACGTGTATGTGTTACAGAATGCATCTTGCATGAATTAGACTGTGATGCATGAACGGACTGTAATGACAAGTCGTGTATGGTGTTGTTATGACAGCGCGTTCGTGCATCATGTATGCTTTATGCATGATGCATTCTGTGACGTCAACATGTGTTGTTATTACAGCGCGTTCATGCATCACAGTCTGATTTATGCATTATGCATTCTGTAACCCTCTTGGCGTCACAGAATGCATCTGGTTAAAAGCAGCGCAATGCATGAATGTGCTGTAATAACAACACGTGTTGGCGTGACAGAATGCATCTTGCATAAAGCAGACTGTGATGCATGAACGCGCTGTAATGACAATACGAGTAACAGCATCAGAGTAAACAAAGTGAACTGCTGTGATTATGATATCTTTAGCATAAAGAATGGTTTTGGAAAAGGAGTTAATAAATGCAAGGCAGATGAAGCAATATCTTATGAAATGTTATATATTTTGTACAAATTTACATAAAACAAATCTGATCCTTGGATAAAGTCATGTATAAGTGTAATACATTAATCTAATGTTGCATTGATCAAGTGCTCTGTTGTATTTCGACCATGATTTAATAAACATGTTCTTAAATTGTTCAGTGCATTGTTTTTGACTGTTTCTACTGTTCTATAAGTAAACTGTGTTATTTTAAAGAGCATTTCTATATTTTTCTCATATTTGAGCGTTTTATAATAGCTGTCTAAGTACTTTTAGACCCAATTTAGCATCTTACGACTTTTTGCCAACATGTTTACGTTTTATAAAGTGTAATAAGTTATTAGTGTATATTTTAAAGTAAGCAAACTTATACCTGCTTAAAGTCCTTCTACCGTTTTATAAACTTTCTGTGGAACGATCTATTTCTCACTCTAAACAAGCGCTTCAGATAATACAACTACATAGGACTACAAACATGGCACAAAACCGGAAGCTACTTCCGGTCGGGAGCCGTATTTGTAGTCCGTTGAAGTTTTTTTTAAATTCGATCACCCGACGCTTATAGAAATGGCCCACGTGTATTCAATTGGTGGAGAACCACTTTTATTGGCATAATTCAGCCTTCTGTGAAATGATACTAACATATGTATGTCTAATAAAGTGTACCAACAGACTAACAGGGTCTTTAATGCATATAGATTATTATAAAGGGTGTCCACGAACTTAATACGTGTGGCCCATTACTATTAATTGTAGGTGGACATGACCACTAATATACTATGCCCAATACTATAAATTCCATGTGGACATGTCCACCTACAATTTGTGTGAATGGATCACATGCAGTGAGTTCGTGGAAATGCATTTTTTAAGCATATATAGGCATTCTGTGAGTTGCTGCTAACATATGTTTGTCTAATAATGTGTACTAAGGGAATAAGATGGTTCTTTAATCATATATATATATATATATATATGAATAAATTCGACAAAAAAGTAATTATCAAGAAAAACTACAAAGGACTACAAATATGGCAACCAAGAAGTGTCCACCTTCAATTTGTGTGAATGGAACACGTGCAGTGAGTTCGTGGAAATGCATTTTATAAGCATAAATAAGCATTCTGTAAATTGCTGCTAACATATGTATGTCTATTTAAGTGTACCAACAGACTAACAGGGTCTTTAATGCATATAGATTATTATAAAGGGTGTCCACGAATTTAATACGTGTGGCCCATTACTATTAATTGTAGGTGGACATGACCACTAATATACTATGCCCAATACTATAAATTCCATGTGGACATGTCCACCTTCAATTTGTGTGAATGGACCACGTGCAGTGAGTTCGTGGAAATGCATTTTTTAAGCATATATAGGCATTCTGTGAGTTGCTGCTAACATATGTATGTCTATTTAAGTGTACCAACAGACTAACAAGGTCTTTAATGCATATAGATTATTATAAAGGGTGTCCACGAATTTAATACGTGTGGCCCATTACTATAAATTGTAGGTGGACATTTGCCCCGCTTTTCACTAAGTCATAAAGGAAGTGTCCACCTGCAGTTTATATGAATGGACCACGTGTAGTTAGTTGGTGGACAACCAATTTAGGGCATAATTCAGCCTTCTGTGAATTGATGCTAACATATGTATGTCTAATAAAGTGTACTACGGGAATAAGGTGGTTCTTTAATCGTATATATGAATACATTTGGCAAAAAAGTAAACAAGAAACGCCTGGGTAAACTAATAATCAAGAAAAACTACAAATGACTTCAAATATGGCAACCAGGAAGTGTCCACCTGCAGTTTATATGAAGGGACCACGTGTAGTTAGTTCGTGGAAATTCATTTTTTAAGCATAAATATGCATTCTGTGAGTTGCTGCTAACATATGTATGACTATTTAAGTGAACCAACAGACTAACAGGGTCCACAATGCATATAGATTATTATAAAGTGTGTCCACGAACTTAATATGTATGGTCCATTAAAATAAATTGTAGGTGGAAATTTGCCCCGTTTTTCACTAAGTCATACAGGAAGTGTCCACCTGCAGTTTATACCAATAGACCACGTGTAGTTAGTTCGTGGAAATACATTTTATAAGCATAAATAAGCATTCTGTAAATTGCTGCTAACATATGTATCTCTATTTAAGTGTACCAACAGACTAACAGGGTCCTTAATGCATATAGATTACTTTAAAGTGTGTCCACGAACAGCATATGTGTGGACTACTACTGTAATCTGCAGGTGGACATGACCACATGCAGTTTATATGAGTGGACCACGTGTAGTGAGTTCGTGGAAGTTCATTTTTTAAGCATAAATATGCATTCTGTGAGTTGATGCTAACATATGTCTGTCTATGAGAGTGTACTAACAGACTAACAGGGTCTTTAATTCATATAGATTACTATAAAGTGTGTCCACAGACTGCATATGTGTGGACTACTACTGTAATCTGCAGGTGGACATTTGCCCCGTTTTTCACTAGGTCATAAAGGAAGTGTCCACCTGCAGTTTATATGAATGGACCACGTGTAGTTAGTTGGTGGACAACCAATTTAGGGCATAATTCAGCCTTCTGTGAATTGATGCTAACATATGTATGTCTAATAAAGTGTACTAAGGGAATAAGGTGGTTCTTTAATCGTATATATGAATACATTTGGCAAAAAAGTAAACAAGAAACGCCTGGGTAAACTAATAATCAAGAAAAACTACAAAGACTTCAAATATGGCAACCAGGAAGTGTCCACAGCCAGTTTATATAATGGACCACGTGTAGTGAGTTCGTGGAAGTTCATTTTTAAGCATAATTAAGCATAAATAAGCTTTCTGTGAGTTGCTGCTAACATATGTATGTCTATTAAGGTGTACCAACTGACTAACAGGGTCCATAATGCATATGGATTATTCTAAAGTGTGTCCACGAACTTAATACGTGTGGCCCATTAAAATAAATTGTAGGTGGACAAGCCAAATTTAGTTTGCAAGTGAACAAATAGTGCTTCCGTGGTACGGGGGGGGGGGCGGATGTCGACCCGGGTGGTCCCCTGACCATTTTGGCAAAACTAGTTGGTTAGTGGTCAAATAGTGCTTCCGTGGTACGGGGGGGGGGGGTGGGGGGTCGACCCTGGTGGTCACCTGACCACTTTGGCAAAAGTAGTTGGTTAGTGGACAAATAGTGCTTCCGTGATACGGGGGGGGGGGGGTGGGGGTCGACCCTGGTGGTCACCTGACCACTTTGGCAATAGTAGTTGGTTAGTGGACAAATAGTGCTTTGGTGGTACAGGGGGCGTGTCAGGGGGCGTCGCCCGCCAAAAGAGGGACCAATCACTGAGATGAATTGGGGTCCCAGGACCACCTGCAAAAGATAGTTGGGAAGTGGGATAAATATCATGTTCGTGGACACTCGGGGGAAGCACAGACCACCCAACCCTTGACTATGCCAATGTAATGAGCCCCATTCACTTTAATTGGGCCGTGGACAGGCTTGGCGCCACACTGTGGTCGACTGCCGAAGCGCAGCTGGGGAGCTCTTTGCTTGGCGCGCCTCCCGTCCGGACCCCCTTTAGCGAGGGGGCGTGGTTTCACCCCAGGTCCGCTCGGGGGGTCTCCCCTTCGGTTGACCCCGGCGTGGGACCCCCGAAAAATCTGGGGTCTTCCCCGCGCAGCGTACACGAAACCATTTCCACGAGCCTGTTAGTCCAATGACGATGTGGACTGCTCGCAAAAGTTTTGGACTTCTGGGAGTTAAAAATAATCATATTATCATATTAATTTACCTTATAAAATCAGCTTGCTGTGATGTGTGTTGCCGTCTGACAATGAGACTCGTGAAGGATCCAGAAGATTCGATGAAGTGGAAAAATGAACAAACCGGTTGGGTCAAAATAACCCAACCCAGCTGTTCAGTGGTGAAAGAACCCCTACAGTCCATTTGACCCAGCATGAGCAACCCAACTGTGTGTTTACAGTACCTCAAACAACCCAAAATTATGACCCAGCACAATTAACCATAAAATGTGTTTACAGAAATAACCCAGCATTTTTTAGAGTGTGCATTCAAACCTGCGCAAAACAGTATAATACACAAAAAGACAGACAAATCAAAGCGAACAAAACGAAACATATATTGACCGTCTTTGATATATGGTTATCTTGTTTATTTTGTTTTACATCTTCTAGATAAGGAAAGCAAGCAAATTGGTCTATTTTACTCTGGTGAAAAAGTCTGTTCTACAAGCCGACCGCGTGGAAAACGCGCTGCTCTTCTCTAACTCCCGGTAACAAAACCCAGATC
This sequence comes from Triplophysa dalaica, assembly GCF_015846415.1. NCBI lineage: Eukaryota > Metazoa > Chordata > Actinopteri > Cypriniformes > Nemacheilidae > Triplophysa > Triplophysa dalaica. The sequence goes on along the minus strand of NW_026622639.1, from coordinate 86,062 downwards.
TGACAAGAATTGTTTCTAATGTTGGTTAAGTAAACGGGCATGATAATTTGATTAAGATCCTAAAAAATACCCCACAACAAAGACGGAGCCGTATACGCTTTCCCTGTGATGGTCGTCTGAGGAAGATATTCTGATCAGCACCGCAAAAATATCGTTTTCTTTGTCGTTCACGGTCAGTTTTTGTGTTGTTAAGCTTTGAATTGGATTTGCATCATTAAATAAGGTAGACCTATTTGTTTTGACTAACTTAAGAATCACAGCACGTTTTAAAACATCAAAAAAACATCCGTGTGACTTTATTTATCGGCTGCAACTTGAAGGCCACGAGACTATTTCAACATCTAAAAATCCTTGCTATTATGATTGGAAAAAGGTGCTAGTCTTATGTTAAGGCCAAATTGATTAACATTTGTTGCAGTGAAATGTACATTTTCATGTTTTTAATTGTTGAAATTAGCATTACTTAATATATTTTAACGAAGTGATATGAATTTATTAAGAACAACCGCTCCAAACAAGTTATGGTAATAAATGAATTATTGTTAATCATTTAATATGACGTTGGCATTTTTATAACTAAGTATGTTAACGAATTCTGGCTCAACAGTTTTTTAAAATGTTAATATGTTGATGTGTCCGGGCTTCCGCGGTGTTAACTTAAAATATTTAAACTAGCTTGCGATCTGAGTGAACAAAGATATAGGAACACATACAAATTGTTTTTTATATTTTCTGTAAAAAATCATTACAGATGAAGTGAAGAAACGTTAAAAAGACGTGACAACTCTAAGGTCTTTTTTAGGGATAACTAAACCTTGTGTTGACGCAGTTTTATTCTTATGAAAAATATGAATATTCGAATAGTTATTGCGGATCGAATATTCAAGTTTTCGATATTCGTGCACATCCCTAGGACAAAGATGCAAAAAGAGATTATAATGAGTTAAATTATGCATTAAAGGGATACTCCACCCAAAAATGGATATTCTGTCATCATTTACTCACCCTCAAGTTGTTACAAACCTGTTTACATTTATTTGTTCTGCTGAACACAAAGAAAGATTTTTGGAAAAATGTTAGCAACTGACATTTCTAAAAGGGACCTTTTCAATACTTTATTAAACCAAGTGAGTTTATGAGCCTCAGTTTAAGACCAAATAACATATACATGAAAGAAAGATTAAAGAATCTGTCTATTAAAGAAAGATCCTTAGCTCATGTTATGTGTTCTTTGTGTTATTAAAGCATACGATTTTAACTCCTTTAAAGGAAGAGCATTTCCTAATAAATAAATAAACTAATGTTTAAACTGTTTAACTCTGTTTGTTTAAACCAAGAGTTTTTAAATTGAATAAATAAATAATGTGTGTTATTCTTCTTTAAAATGTCATTTTTTTACAGGGGTCTGTCTTTATTATTAATATAAAAAAATAATCTCATCTCTTCAGGATACAGCAAAACGTATGTAATCATGGACATGACAGCACATTCAATTTAACACCACATTGAACATTGGACATTACACAATAAACCTTAAATAAATGAAATAAACTTTATGGGTCATTTCTCAGTTGTGAATCTGAGCTATTAAGATTTTAAGCAAAACAAAAGACTCACGCAAACATATCTGCAGCTGTTATGGGTCATTTCTCAGTTGTGAATCTGGGCTATTAAGATTTTAAGCAAAACACAAGAATCACACAAACATATCCGCAGCTGTTATGGGTCATTTCTCAGTTGTGAATCTGAGCTATTAAGATTTTAAGCAAAACACAAGAATCACACAAACATATCCGCAGCTGTTATGGGTCATTTCTCAGTTGTGAATCTGAGCTATTAAGATTTTAAGCAAAACACAACAATCATGCAAACATATCTGCAGCTGTTATGTGTCATTTCTCAGTTGTGAATCTGAGCTATTAAGATTTTAAGCAAAACACAAGAATCATGTTAACATATCTGCAGCTGTTATGGGTCATTTCTCAGTTGTGAATCTGAGCTATTAAGATTTTAAGCAAAACACAAGAATCACACAAACATATCCGCAGCTGTTATGGGTCATTTCTCAGTTGTGAATCTGAGCTATTAAGATTTTAAGCAAAACAAAAGAACCATGCAAACATATGTGCAGCTGTTATGGGTCATTTCTCAGTTGTGAATCTGAGCTATTAAGATTTTAAGCAAAACACAAGAATCATGCAAACATATCTGCAGCTGTTATGGGTCATTTCTCAGTTGTGAATCTGAGCTATTAAGATTTTAATGAAAACACTAGAATCACACAAACATATCCGCAGCTGTTATGGGTCATTTCTCAGTTGTGAATCTGAGCTATTAAGATTTTAAGCAAAACACAAGAATCACGCAAACATATCTGCAGCTGTTATGTGTCATTTCTCAGTTGTGAATCTGAGCTATTAAGATTTTAAGCAAAACACAAGAATCACACAAACATATCTGCAGCTGTTATGTGTCATTTCTCAGTTGTGAATCTGAGCTATTAAGATTTTAAACAAAACACAAGACTCATGCAAACATATCTGCAGCTGTTATGGGTCATTTCTCAGTTATGAATCTGAGCTATTAAGATTTTAAGCAAAACAAAAGACGGCCCTTACGAATATTAACCATAGTTTTTTTGTGGTACAATTGTAGTAACCATAGTTGTTTAAATTTCATCTGTAGTAAAACCATTGTAAATTGTCGTAACGGGTGTGTAAACATATTACAAACATCACAAACAAATACAATAACAGAGGAAAAAACTGTCTATTAAAGAAAGAATCATAGTTCATGTTTTGTGTTCTTTGTGTTTTTCTATTTTAGTAATTCAATAAAACAAAAGATTCTTACTGTATTAACATATACTCTCACATTTTTTATTTTATTTTGCATTTTGAAGATATTTGGCCAAGATGAATTTAACAAAACAGCAACTGAATATTGTTATTTATGTTCTTGAGTCCAGTTTCCAATGCACATTTGCGACAAAGACCATTGAAGTATCAAATCATTCAAACCTTTTCGGCCTCTTCGATTTCTCCCTGTTCCTGACAACATCACAAACAAAACAAAAGCTTTCATTATTGTTAATATTGTTAGCGTTCCCCTAACGTTAGCTTTTGGACTCAGCATGGGGGAACCTCACCTGGCCCGGACATGGAAAGGATGCGGATAACACGCTGAGATTCGTTTACATGTATATACAGTACTTGGGTGAAAATCCAGCTTACCTCTGTGAATGTTAAGGGACATGATGTGCAGATGCTGAGAGAATACTGTGAAAATCAAATAACACTGTAAGACTTTGATTTTATTATCTGACAACTTTGATTAATTAAACATTCTTACCATCAACATGTAGATACCACAAGAGTCCCCACTGGACCATTGGGGAAAAAATTGGAAAAGCAAAAGTACATCCATATTTTAGTTTTAAAAACAACTCCTATTTTTAGGTAAGGGATGATGTAGAGACAGCATGTTGTTATCATAGAATAAACCCAGACAGTGTGATCAGGACCAGACGCGAAGGTTCTTGTATCGCACTGAAAGGTTTTATATCGCAACAATTGCTGGCTGCCTGTACATTATTCCACTTATTACATGGCTAGTTACATCCTAAGTTAGTTAATGAACATGAAATATTGATTTGATATATTTTTTTAGGTCATAATGAATGACTAACGTCTGGACCCTTCCTGTTGATGTTGGTTGACTGTGGTTTCAGGTAAGTGCTGTTAGCACGTAGTCAGTTTGCAAACCTTTGTAGATTTGGAGTGGCACTAATGATTTGTGTATTAACCCCAGCCTGTCTGTTAACCTACGAGTTCTCCTTCGGTTACTTTACTACATGTACCTAAGGACTGCCCTCCCTTCATGGACGTGAAAGCTGTTAGGTTGAAAACAGAATGTCTAGCGCCGGTTGATCTTAACGATTGGCTGCGGGGTTAAGTACCTTATAATTTGTTTATACTCTAGTTTAGCAGTGAGTTGTTTGGACATTGTTTTTTTCGGACTCGTGACCCGATTAAAAAAACTTGCATACCCTTGTTTGTTAAGACTAGCATATGATCTTCAGTGGGAAATTCTAGCGGGTAAATTTCTCCGCTCCCTTAGCACGTTTGGTTTCATTGTTTCATCCTTAATGGTGCAGCTCAGTCGCTGTTTCTGCTGTATACTACAAGAACATTGTCATATGACGTGTACGTACAGGAACTTCCCACACTTACGTGGAGGAATTGCTGCTGTCGTTTTCCCGATTCTGGGACATATTGTGTCCGTTGTGGTTTTACCTCGGGGGGGAAGATTATCCACATCTGTTGGAGATGGTTTAGAGATCAACCTGTCGTTCACCTCGAGTCCTGTTCTCCTCGCGATCTGCTTGGAGCTACCCCTTTCTTTACTTTTGCTTTTTCTGTTATATATTTTGTTCATTGGTGATTGTTGTAGTACCTGAGACTGATCAGACACGCAATAACAAATTAAATTTCTTAAATATTGCAGCAACACCCCTCACCCCACCGGCGAGCTAGTCGCTTGGGGTCTACCCCCAATCTGCAATTTACACCAAGGGCAGGACAAGATCTCTGGTGACCATAGCAACTCACACCAATCCATCAAGATATATTTTACGACCGAATGGAATGTAGGGGGCTGAACTCCCTCTACTCACTTTGGGGACAGACATACAATCCTAAATGCATTCATATATTCATTTATAATATTTCCATGTATTAATGTTCTTGTTGTTACGTCTGTTTTAAACATTAATCCAAAGTATCCATGAATGTGTGTTTAACTACTGGAATTATTAGATTTGTAGTAACTCATTTAACAAAGATGATATTTAGATCATGTTTGGTGTCTATGAGCTACATTTGTTATGTCCTTAATGTTGATGTTTGTTGTGTTTTGGTAACTCTTTTCATATTAGTTTTATCAAACTCTTAGAAGTCTTCTTAGTGAACATCCAATCGGCTATCACATGCAAAACACCATCTGAGAGACAAAGACAATTAACTTTCCCTCTAAAGTTGCCATCTCCTGATTGGATCAGTGACGTCTGTAGGATGTGACATCCTTACAGTTTAAAAGAGACCACGAGAAGAGTCTCCTTTGTTTTTCAGGTTTGCAGTTTGTGGGGGTTTGTTCTGCATCTCCAAAGGATGGACTAGAAGAAGACTTCACCTTTGACCCATAAGTTTGTGCCAGGCTGCGGCCTAGTCTTTCCAGATACAGATCCTCTCCATAAAACTGGTTCTCTCTGATCACTTTCAGCCAAGATCACCTGGAGCCTTAAGAAACTGCATCAGGACACTTTCTTTCTTGTGATGGGCAAGACGTGCAAGTATCAAACTTAGTCTTATTAATGGATGCATAGGGCATCATTAATCCTTTTAACAAAGGTGCTTTACAAGAAGAAACTGATGTTTAGTTCAGGATATTGATCTTCTGAATATCATATACTGCCATAAATCCATGCTCTGTTCTTCTCTCTGCTTCAACTTCAACATTCTTCCAATGCTAAACTGTATGTATGTGTATGTTAGATAAGTATGTGTCTAGTGTAGGTAATAAAGTCCTGTTTTATTTCACACGTGATGTTGTTTGTAGTTCATGCTCATAATCCGGAGTCCCTAAAAATGCCCATTCTTGCTACCTGCTCGTAATGCTAATTGATTTCCCCAAATCATGAATTTGATCCAGATAATTATAATTGATCATTATTAATTAAATTCATCCCAATTTGGGTTGATATTTTTTTCCCTTACAAAGGGTGGTGGAGAGCTCATGATAATTCTTACATATTTGATGAAGAACAGTGTTTAAATAATACTGTTCCTCATTGAATTCACTACATTGTAATGCTTTTTGCACTCTTTATTGGTTTATGATTTAATAGTTACCTCATTTAACTGATCTTCATTTATTGTTTGTAGTGTTATTAATTTAGTTTCTAATCTTCCTTCAAGGTGCTGAGGACCCACGGGTGAAAGTTCTCTTAGTGGTGGTTTTGCTGCTTCACCGTTTGCCGTGTGATACTCTTGAAGTGAAGGAGTGCGTAATTTGAGTTCATGGTCTGTGTAGAAGTGTGCTTTTGGATATTTAGTTATAGTGATCACCCTCGTGATAATTAATTTTTATTTTTTATTAAGTGAAATGAAACTGACCTATGCATTTAACCCATCCAGTGAGTAGTGAACACACAAACAGCAAGTGGTGAACACACGTACACCCAGAGCAGTTGGCAGCTATCACTGCAGCGCCCAAGGAGGAAGTAGGGGTAAGGTGCCTTGCTCAAGGGCACCTCAGTCGTTACCCGCCGGTCCTGAGGATCGAATCAGCAACCTTCTGGTCACAAGTCCGACACTCTAACCATTAGGCCACGACTGCCACATTAGTTGCTTTAATATTGGCAGCCAAATGTGATCTCTGTGGTTTATTAACAATACAACATAAACTAAAGTTTTTTTTTGAAGGGGAGTTTCAATTACGTTTAGTATTTGAAAAGTATTGAGATGGCATACGTAAGCAGGTGCATGTCTTTATATGCCGTCACTTTATGCTCTTCTGGATCGGCTTCTATACAGACCGTCAATCAAACATCACAATGTGATTATCGTCCGATTATGTTCAGTGAAATTCTAGCTTTATGTTTATCACAAACACATTTATAGACTCTACAAACATTTTTAAATGGTATGTTGTCTCAAGGACAACATAATATGCACTGCTCTACATTTTCAAACATTTTATGTACAAAATTTCCAACATGTTGAGCATAGAACAGAAATTTAGTAAGAAATCCAATATCAGTCAGTCTTCATGGTCGTCCTGTCCAGTGTCCAGTACGGTGCAGCCGCCGCCCAGTCGGGCATCCAGCCCGGTGAAGCCGCCGCCCAGTCCAGTTTCCAGCCCGGCAGTCCAGCCAGCATCTCCAGTCGGGTCAAGGCAACCTGTGGTCCCAGTTCGGGCGGTATCTAGCCCCAAATATTTTTTGGGGGGGCGCCGTGGGGACGGGACGGCCCCGAGCGGCCAGCTCGGCTGTAGGGTCCCCTGAGGAGCCGGCACCCAGCGCAGCAGCGGCTCCAAGCCAGCTACTGGTGTCCAGTCCAGGGTGTTGTCCGGTGTGCCAGTCGGCCTTCCGGCCGGTGACTCGGTCGGCAGAATAACTGGGTCCTAACCGGGTCCTGCCGACTGCCAAGACTATGCCCATCCGGACTTCGCCCATCAAGCCCCCCGGGGCTCCGCGCTCTCGCGGGCGTCCCCACTGGACTCCCCTACCCCTTTTGGACTTCCCCCCATGAACTTTGTTGGTCCCCCATCCCAACCCTAGTGGACAACCCCCCATGAACTTTGTTGTTCAATGTTTGTTATTTTTATTTTCCCACCTGAACCCATTCTTTATTCTTGCCTGTATGCCCCTTGTCATGTTTGCCTTGTCGGTCTGGTTCTTGTCTTTGTCCCAGTCTGCCCTGTCTTGTCGGTCTACCCCTTGATGAACACCTGGAGGTGTTCATAGGTTGGTTTCACGTGACGTCACGATGCTGCATCGTGAGAGCGCGAAATTCAGATGGAGGGCAGGAAGTAAAATAGTTGAGGATCTGCCAGTGCCGTCTGAAAAAATGCCAATGTTTTGTGTAGTTTACGGCTGCTCCAATCGTTCAAACAGAGAAAAGGATTTTACAGAGTACCAAAGATTGTCACTCATAAATGTGAGAAATGTAAAAAGTTCACAGAACAACGCCGTAAAAAGTGGATTTTTAACGAACTTCTGCGGTCGGGAGGAGCAGAGTCTGTTAATGCCCGTGTGTGCAGCGACCACTTCGTCGGAGGTTATGTTATATAGCCAAATTGTTTTTTGTGTCTGTGTTTATATAGCATTCGGTTTTCGTTAAATGCTCTTTACTTAGTAATTATTATAAAGTTAACGGTAGTCTAATATGCAGTTCATTTGGGCTTTTTTGACTGCCCTAGCGCTTTGGGTGACGTTGAGTCGGTAGATTGGGCTCCGACGGTCAACCTAAGGTCCCCAAAAACTAAACCCAAATCAGAGGCATCTCTCAAACGAGAGCAGAGGATGACGCTCAAGGAAGACCAACAAAGACGGTCGAAATGTGCAGAGGCTATGTTGGATCTCCAACAGACAGATGAGAGCCAGGATCTGACACAGACAGCCGAAAGTTCCGAACCGAAGCAGCGTGACTAGTGACCAGTGGATAAAAGTATTACACTTGTGTAAAACTAGTGACGAGGGCTAGTGACTAGTCCAATTGTACTGGCTATATGTATTATATGTAATGAAATGGAATCTAATCTGTTATTGCACACCATGTTCTTATTATAACAATTGTTGAAAAATCTAATATTGTAAATAAACCACCATTTATAATTCTGTCTTCTCAATGGCATTTAATGTTTGCATTTATATTAAACAACAGCCAGAACTTACAAAGACCACACTTATAACAATAGTCAAAATGATAGATAGTTGGTGATGTCAACAGCATCCACTGTTGGCAAATCTTCAAGTTCGACATAAAAGCTCAATCATCTTCACGAGTAACGGGTCACGACCAACATATCTGTTTACTAACTCCTTGTATATTTTGCTTGAACCTGGTCCTAATTTCATACAATACGGACTCTCCGCAACGGTTTCCTCCATAGACGTATTCTCCATATTTACTTCCTGCCCTCCATCTGAAATTGCCCCGCCTTCGAGCGTCATCATAATCACGTGACTGAAACCCAGCTATTTAATGGGGGGCTTATGTCATGGTTCTGCCATCTTGTCTTGTTTATTCTTGGTCTTGGGGCGGAGCCATTACATGGCCTTAGGTTCTTTGTGGAGGGAGGGGTTGGACCTCAGTGATCCTCTCACTCTGTCTCCGTGTCTCGTCGATGTTTCCCGCCCTTTTCGTCTTGTTAGCCTTCCCATTAGTGTTTAATCCCCAGCACATGTTCCCTGTTAATTATCCTGTGTTTGTTCCCCATAAATACTCCTCTTGTTTCATTATCCTGTCCTCGTTCATTGTACCCGTACATGGATAGTCCTTGTATACTGCCTTGTATTAGAGTTTCCCCATGTCAAGTAAGTCTAGTTTACTGTTGGTCTTGTCAAGTTTATATTTTGAGTCTGTTAGTTTAGTATAGTCTGTCTCCGTTCCCGTTTTTTACTTTTTCCCCTGTTTTACCCCATCATGGGTTTTTGTTTTGCCTGTTTGTCTTTATTTAGGAAATAATAAATACCCTTGTTTACGCCCCCCGTCTTACATGGCAAGAACCCAATTGAAGGCAATGACAATGTAGGCTTGGTTGTGTGGGACACAGAGCTCTGTTTTCACAACTATTTAGACAAAATCGGGTTCCAGCTGTGTTCCAAAATGCTACATGTGGCCTAATTCATTAAAATTACATTTTGTATTCACCTTAATAAATTGTATTATGCACAACATTGCAAAACATTCTAAAACATGAATGCAAAGTACATCCAAAAAGGGTATTTTGTTTGCTGTCTGATCCAGAGAAAGAATTTTACAAGAATTTGTTACTTGGTCAGTAATATACCAGTTTGCTGTTTTGATTTGTTTTCCTAACATTTATATTTATTCATCCGTTTAAATGTACTGTTTAGTGACACGCACCATGTCAGAATCTGTCTCCACATTAATGCTTTGTGCACATGGTGAAATGTATCTAGGATGAAATTTAATTCTGTTATTTAATCATTCTGTTATAGAATTTTAATAATGGACACAAAACCAATGCAGGTGAATGGATGCCAGCTCCCAACATTCTTCAAAATATCTTATTTTGTGTTCTGCGGAAGAAAGAAAGTCATACAGGTTTGAAATAACAAGATGGAGAGTACATTTTTATTTTCTGGTGAACCATAAAATATATAATTATTTATTGGACTTTTTTATTATTGGACTTATTTTTTGAAAGCAGTGTTGCCAACTTGGCGATTTTGTCGCTATATTTAGCAACTTTTCAGACCCCTTTAGCTACTTATTTTTCAAAAAGCGACTAGCGACAAATATAGCTACTTTCTGAATATGCCTTGGCGACTAAGAGAAACATTCTGCTTCAGTTCTACTGCCACAGCAGAGCAAGTTTTTGCCTCACCAGCGCAGCACCGCCTCTCTGTCTACTCTGTACAGTGTGAGCGCCATCCAGAGAGAAGCTGCTGAAGACCGTACTGATGCGTGAATGAGTTTCGCAGTTTGTATGTACAAACAGTGTTTCCAAGAACTAATCACTTATTGACCTTGTTTGAGCATTTATGATTACGAAACGTGATGAAACACCATGACTATGGACGTGTTTACATAAACACAGACGGATTTTAGCTTTTCAATGAAAATTACTGCTGGTGTGTAGTGTTAAGGGGTCAAGTTCACTCACTATTACGTAGTTTTTGTTGTCTGCCAACAGAAAAACAAAAATAATTTATTATAAAAAATAGAACATAAGAAACTATTTATTGTTTTAATATAATACTATATACGACAGTTCAGAGAGAAGAGATCTGATGCCGACCTAAAGAGCTTAGCTTGTCAGATAATATGTGATGACGTCGCTGATATGCAAATTAGCGTGTGACGTCATCTGGCAACATTTAGCGACTTTTCGGGCAGACTTTAGCTATTTTTCATTGAAAAGAGTTTGCAACACTGGATTAAAGGAAGAAATTGAAAGGTTACCTGCATGTACCATTACACGGACACTACACAGCATCCAATAGCTGGAGGGGGTGTGCCCTCTTTTACTGCCTTGGTTACATTGACCAGCAATTTGGTGGTCACCAGCATCATTTTCTGTCTGTGTTCTTGAACCACTCTATTGGAATAATGTCCATTTTCTTGCAGCCATCAGGGTCAACTTCATCCACAAACTCACAACACTGAACAACGAAGCCCTGCCAAGTTCAATACATTATGTGCTGTATAGCTGAGGCAAAGCCACAAACTTTTTCTGAAGAGACAACAAAAGCAGTGGTTTAGTGAAGTCAGTTACAGTAGCGCTGGAAAGCTGTAAAGAAAGTTTTGATAGTAAACATATTCCCAGAGCTGTTGAATCGATAGAGTTGTTGAAGAAACATGTCCCTTTCTTAAAAAGTTCATACACCACATGTGTTCCTCCAGTGGAATGCAAAATGTTCTGCACGATCACAATTCTTCCTTCAAGTTCAAAACAATTGGCACCAGTGGAGTTTGTTATAACTTATACATCTTGTATTGAACATACTGATGCATTGGAAAGTCTGTCAACATCGGTCCAGATTCATGAGACTGTCAGTTTAACATTTTTTGGCAATTATTTCGTCATGCGAGAAAAAAAACTGCCTTTCATACACACGCCTGATAATTTGTTGCACAGGATTTTGTGGTCTTCTTACCAATTTTTTAAACTGCCCCAAATAAATCTCAAACGGAAAACTTGAAATTGAATCCAGAGAGCCATACTTTATAGCATCATCTGCTAGGTGTATAAGGCTATGTGCATTGTTAACCAGAGAGTTTGTTCCATATATCTTTGCAAAGCTGGTAACAAAACATCTTAATAATTTACGGGCATACCCATAGTTTTCTCTAGAGCTTGGGGACTTGTAATTTTCTCATAGCAGATGACAAAACCGGAAAGTTTTTGTACTGTTGACGGGGCAGTCTTTAAAAAAGCACCACAGGCCCTGTATATAATAAAAACTGCCTAAATTCTGTAACCTTCCATTGTCTGTGCTCAGTCAAAGAATGTGGCTTTCTGGAGAAGCTCCGACGATTCCAGTTAGTTCCGTTATTTACAAATTGATCACTTTCCTCTATTCCATGTAATATTATAGCAGACTCTTTATTAAGACAGTTTACATCATTTATAACGAAAGATGATGCACTCACCTTATTTTGTGGGTCACTGCACTAGAGGGCTACTGATTAGGCAAGTGATAGAAAATAAGACCAAGTGGTCGCAAAATGGTGCGATAGTGAAATACCCAATGAGGAAGGGTAAGATGAGAATGTGGTTGTCAGGATAAGGGAAGATTAGGCAAAATAGAAGTAAACGTAACCCTTAGAGGATATTAAAAGTAAAAATAACCCTCACCAAAATTAACATAGGTTTCTCTGTTGTAAATCTGTAGTAACCATGTTTTTTGTGTTTTGATTATTGGCAAAACCATGGTTTATAAACTACATTAATAGATAAAAAATTCAGACTATATACATTTTACATATGGCTAGTTGTAAGAGGCATATATGGAACACATATTTTAAATTAAAAATGTAACTAGATTTAAACTAGATACATTTTTTATTAATTTCATTTTGTTGTTTCTATTTGCATTTATTTGCAGAGGATGAAAAGGGGAGAATATATTCTCTGCCATATCATAGGTCAGAAAAGTACAAAGAAAACTAATTCATGTTGCCGAACACACCTGCCGATCACACCTGCCGAACAGGAGTGAACCCCCCAAGTACCATCATTCCATGAGGTATGTGGGCCGGAGCAAGATGTTGGATCTGGGCCAAAATTAAATTAAGGTTGCCCAGATTTGGGCCAGATCTGCTTTATTTGTTTTGTGCTTGGCTGACATGTGGAATTGCTAAGGTAACCCAAGCCTGACAAAGACTTTTAAATAATAGTTTGGTTTGCTCTGGGCCGTAGGCCTTACCTACGTGATTTTATAATTTTATAAAATATTACTTTTTAATGTTTTAAAGCACATCTGAGCACATTATAAAGTGCTTCTTTTGTGAATCAATATTAATTGAATCTACTCACATTAGACTTCATGTCTCTCAGCAACTCCAGAATTCTTCACGTGTTAGATACAAGGCCCCTTCTCTCACAATAATTTCTGCCGCAGGCCATCCTATGTCCAGCACATAACTGAGCTGCAAATATCAGCTAATATTAATATAATAGTGTGTGACATGTAAAAACAATAACTATCTATACTAATTAACTTTAACTTAATGGTTTGTCCTGGGTAGGATTCCATTTGTTTGCAATGGGCTTAAATGTCACCAAGTAGTCAATGGCCGTTGTTGGTGGCACGCTGAGGGCCGTTGTCGTAGGTGTGCTTTCTGCAGAAACAAAAGTATAAAATCACAATTCATTCAATTAATAATCATTTGTGTAAGTGCAAGTTTAAGAAAGTTTGCTCTAACAAGCTTTTTTTTTTTCACCAGTTGGTGCATCAATGTCCAGGGAGCAAGCACAGTCTTGGGGGATACACCGGCCTCTGAGGGGCGATGGGGGTATGTAGTGAAGTAGGTTGGACGAGACCGTGAGTCGAGGCCGTACACGCACCGGTCTGGTATCACGGAGGAGATCAAGAGCATAAGAGGAAGAGCGACTGGACCGTCGATGAGAAAGGACCAGGCCTGGGTTTTAGTTTTGGTTTGTGTTATTGCCGGCACCAACCGTGAGGGGCTGCGTGCTGTATTTTTACTTTGTTGTTATTTAAGTAAATGTTAGCCGGTTCCTTTCTCCTTTGAATTGTATTACAGCTGTATTTCTAATAGATTTGCACATCAAATTTGAAAGTTACCTAACACTATGTGGCTGTGGATATTCATAGTTATCTTTGTATCGAAAGCCTTCTTTATGTTGCCTAATTGTAGTGGTGAATGATATTCCTCATGATGAACAGTTGATGGTGAAATTAGAAATAAGTATACATAAGTTTGCTCGCATATGTGCCTTAACAAACAGAAAAAATCCTATTGAGGTTTTCAAAACTTTTTACATACTCAACAATCGAATTCCAGTCATTGACTCAATCCAGTTTAAGGCTGGTCCACCATAATGGCTCAGAACGAACATAAAACAAGTTTAACATGAGTCAAACTAACAAATATAAACAACAATTAATGTTTTTTAACCAGAAACACCAGCCTATCTACATGATCTTGTTTCAGATATGAACGCGGGCAGGATACACTATTTCCACCAGTACTAAAGACCCTCTCTGAAGAACAACTTGTGACTGGAATACACAGATAATTCCTCGCCAGGTTGGATAGCCGTGGGAAGATCCTCTGAAATTCTCTCCACAACTTCAGTGGGTCTTCCTCAGCATCCAGTGTCTCTGTCTGCAGATACGACTGTAGCTCAAGAGCAATGGCATGATCCATGGGATTTTACTTTGCACAACTTTGTTTAAAAAGTGCACATGGTATTTTAAAAGTCCATTATTATGATGTCAAATATGTTATGTTCCTCTGCCCAGAAGGAATGGGCATTTTGGTTTTGGCTCCCCCTGCTGGAGTTGTTACGTCTGCTGTTCCCATGGTTCGGCAGCATTCGTGGGTGTTCTAATTGGACGCATCTGATGGTTGTCTCTAATCTGGTTTAAAAGGCACTGGAAGATGAATTTGTGTATGTGCGAACAAATCTCCTTCGGCTCAGCTGTGCTGTTTAGAAGTGTTTTCGTTCAAACAATTGAATAAATACCCTAGACTAAAAATAACGTGTCTCAAGAAGTTCCCTAACAAATGTAACAATCAATATTATATAAAACATGTCAAAATGAAGAAACGTGCAACGTGGGATTAACAATTTGACTGTGAGCATGAGACAATTAAAACATTGTTTTTTCATTTTTAGTCATTTAGATGAATCTTAATGTGTCGTGATCTCAGTTTTGTCGTGGCTTTGTGTCTTGTGTGGGTGTATGTTTTGTCGAACACGTGGAGCACTGTTTTACAGCTCTACACCTGTTCGGTGTCTACGTCATTAACCCCGCCTCTGTGTCTACCTGCCAGACTTTGTATGCAAACGCTGTTAAATCCATCCATGTAAATAACGAATAAAACATTCTGCTAACTAATAAATAAAGTTAAAACAACCGAACTACGGGACACGGGAAGAGACAAATTGCTTGTGCTTATTCAAACCACATTTAGATGCAAGTTATTTAATTTCTGACATTGAGACATCTGGCAAAATGTAAACGCTAAATGAAGGTGATACCTCGCAGATATACAATTCAAGGATTCATGGCCTGTGAGCGGCATTAAACAGTCTCTTAGATTTACATTTAAAACGGGCATAATACACCGGGTTTCTGCCAATCTCATATTAATCTCGAGTCCCTAAAGAGTATCTACACTTTGTATCTTTAAAGAGTATTTAGTTTGATCACATTTATAAAAGATAGATACAGCTTATTGAAAACATGTGCGCACCCATTTTCAACAAAACACAGACATCAGTTTCATTCCCCAGGTACGGTTCATGTCCGGCATCTTTTAGTGCTGGGGCGGCTCCATATATCAGTTTCAAACAATCTCCAAATCCAGCGTTATATCCAGAGTTTATATAACATTCATCACCCAAATGGAGTGAACAAACAAACACCTGAACTTCACAAACGTATGCTCTCTCTACTGCAAAGAAGTGAAGTCCACGCATTCTCTTTCTCCTGCACTACTGTGACCATGCCGCGTGCTTTTCCAGGAGAATTGTCCAGGACTAAGAAAAGTTGTTACGAAACAGTTTTATATCTTTAAAAAAAAACTTTCCGAAACCTGCACAATCGATGTTGGAATGTATCGAGCACAGAAATACTTTGTAATACGCCCAACTCGTTTTTAGACAAGTTGACCATCACGTTTAACATTGTGAAGAAGTTAGAATGGATGACACATCGTTGCAGGGTCGCTTTAAGAATTTGACATGAAAATTATGTTTTGTCAGATATAAAGTAATTAAAACGATTTCTAACAGAGGGTTCCCCTATTTACTATGTTCAACCTCAGTTAAATAGACTTTTAAGTTCCTAACAAAAGCAGATGACATTATGGAGCCAATGATACCTGAAATTTTTCCAAACAAACCAGAGTTTGTATATATCAAATCGGATATCCGATAACTATATAACTTTTCAGTTTATTTATCAAAAAATTCTGAAAATGTGACTTTTTAGGACTCTTAATTGACAATACCAATAATCATGGTTATTAAAGGGTTACTCCAACGAAACATTTATATTCTGCCATTTATTAATCACCCTCAAGTAGTTTAACATCTGCATGATCAGGATGCAATGTTGTGTGGCTCTCCAGAAACTAACACTCAAATCAGTATGTTTTGTATAGTCTATGAAAGACTATATACATTTGTATATAGTCGTTAGTTTTGTTTGTTTGCACACAAAAAGTATCCTCGTCGCATTATAATAATTTATACTGAACCATTGGAGTAGCGTGGACAATTTTATGATGTCTTTATGCACTTTCATCACTCTTAAGATTGGTAGCGTTGCGATCTACCGAGGAGTCAGACAGCTTCCAAAACTCATTTGCATTTTGGGTAAAAATGGAGGTCATACAGATGTTAAACTACCTGAGGGTGAATAATTAATGGCAAAAATCTCATTTTTTATCAGATTTACGCTTAAATATCTTGATTAATTACGATACCGTCAATGATAAAGATATTTATTGTTGGAGTATTTTTAAGTAGATTTCGGTAAAGGCACATAACGTTAAATGAGTGTTTTTTATTTATTAAATATGATGTTAACTACGCTCCTTAAAATTTTACAACTGAGGGCAAATGCCCTGCAGAGATTAACTACAGCCCTGTTAAACAATACTAAAAGTTTATTTAGGAATACGATATGATTGTTCTGTAATATGGTTGATGACTATATAAAGTTTTATATGAAAGTGATGAGTTTTTTTTCTTGTTGTAATATCTTTACATTTATGATTTCGTACAGATTACACTCTTTCAGGCTATTTGGAGTGAGTAAATCAATAGTTCATCCCTCAATTGTCTTTTACTCATTTGTAATACGAAAATGGTAACTTGATTGTTTTTTTTTTAAAGAAAAAAAACAAACATATTTCAGTTGATGAGATTGTGGAGAAGGTAACAGACCTAAAAAAAGGAGGGGTCGAATATGATGATATTCACTCAAACAAAGAAGGCTTCTGGGGTCAAGTGTGTCCTGCTTTTGGGATTCCCAATCGCAGAATAAACCGCTGTCGACTACAAGATGCTTTCAATAAGGTGAGCAAGTTTGATTCAATGCTTGATCTTATATTAATAAAATTGGTATTGCTATTTTAGAACTATTTTCCTAACAAATTTCTATTGGTTTTCTGTAAACAGAAAGTGTCCAAATCTGTCAAATCCTCTGCTGAACCTAGGCAACAGTCACCAGAGCAGGTTGGCATGTTGTGTAATACAAACCAATTGAAACATGTGTAACTTTTGCTATATGAAAAATTTGCCCATCTCACATCAAAACAACATAAAAATATCAATCACAATATCATTTTATGTTGCCTTTAAGCACCCTACATTTTATTTTCTTTATTATGAGAGTCTGTTAAAAAAGTTTATTAAAAAAAAAATATATATATATATATATATTTATTTATACACAGTATGCACTGTATGTGATATAAGATGGGTGGTTTCTTTTCATGTTATTCCATGGTGTGTTGATTCACATCTGTTTTATGTTTGGGTCGATAATATTTCAAAGTAAATATTACTTGTCTTTCTTTCATAGGTTCAAGCAGAATGTGTATCATCTCCACTTCAGACCAGCGAGGCTGAAAGTGTTGAAGTGCAACCTCTAAAAAGCTCTCCTGAACAAGCACGTTTCTAGATTCTAAAAGATTCCTAAATAGTTGTAAAATAATCTATCTACTTCCGTTACAAAGAAATTACTAGATTTTAAGAATCATTAAGAATATTTAGATTCCAGTATCGAAGGGCACATCGAGGAAGTCATTTCAGTCACATAGTTGTGTTAAATACAGCATGAAAGTAAATAAATGTGTACTGAGCATCCACATTGTGATGCACATACAATATAAAAAACACAGATGTTAAAAGTTTATAGTAACAAGTAAAATGGAAATTTATCACGGATTACATTTTCTTCAGGGGAATCTGACAGAAGAATTTGACGAGGATGGATTTGTCAGAATAAAATTCCCAGAAAAAACAGTCTATTTCTTTATCGATCGTAGTGAGTAGGAAAAAATAAAAAAACAGAGGAAAACGAGGATTCAAAGGATTGCAGTGGACAAACATAATTTCCCAATGATCAAGAAGGGTACATCCCTGCTGTTCTATTGCATTTAAAAGGCACAGACTGAAGGCTTTGGGATCTACACAAGCAAGCCCTGAATTCTGGTGTCTTGGGTATTGCCGGTTTGATGATTGTCCAGTCACTCTGACTGTAACTGTAGATAGTGTGGACCTTAAGGCAACAGTGGAGTTTCAGGGCGGGGAGAGCATTCATAACCGCATGGAATTAAAAAGAAGACCCATCCGAGCACAAGACAGAGCACAAATTGGCAAAGACCTACAAAAGCAATGTCCCCGAACAATGTATCTGGACAAACTTTGGAATGTAGATGTAGATTTACTGGCCTCTGGCTGTAGAGATGAGGCTCCTAGTCCCAATGTGCTGAAAAATATATCCTGGGAAGTGCGGCAAAAAAGTTGTCAGCACAGTAATGAGATTGTCATCCTACAAATAATGCTGGACAAAAAGAAAAACACTCCAGATGAGGTGCTACAGAAGGTAATGTTGCACCCCAAAGGTGTTTTACTCTGGTCCAGAAGGAGTAAAATGATTTATCAAGAGCGATGTCGAGAAGACATTGTTTATCTTGATGCCACAGGCAGCATTCTAAAAAAAGAGAAAGGCTTGCCTCCTATCTACGTGTATGAGCTGGTGGTCAGGAATCCCAAGAAAAACTCCTCCCCTTTTCCCGTTGCAACATATGTCACATGTGATCACACAACAGCATCAGTAACTTACTTCCTTGAGGCATTTCAAACTGATGTTGCAAAGTGTTTCGGGCGGAAAGCCATGCGGTCACCCTTGATGATTATCTGTGATGGGTCAATAGTTCTAATGCAGGCAATATGTTTAACATCTGTCCGTAAAAATCTGTACGATACCATCAACCTTTATTACAGAATAGCCGCAGGAAAAGGAACAAAGGAAGACTTTGAAGTTCCTGTTGTCCACCGTTGCCTCAGTCACATAATGAAAAATGCCAAAGCAATGTGCCGAAAATAGTAAGCATACAATTTTATTCCTGCAATTTTTTGACATACTGTGAGTGAAATCCCTCTTATTCGAGGGGTTGCAATGTTTTACTGCATGTAGATTTAAAATGGCAGAATTATGACATTGTCTTGACATATTGTTAATACCTTGAGTTATGCAAATAACAATTGTGATCATTATAGCTTACTACTTAATAACTTTCTAATAGTAATAATGTGTGCTTTGTTCTAAAAACATTTACATGAAATCTGCAAGTGTTGGATAAAGGTCACAGTGGTTATGATTACACTCCAATAATGTAATTTATTTAAATGCACTTACCATGAATTTACACATCTGAACATAACAACCAAATTCAAAAATTTTCCATTCCTCTTTGCACAGAACCACTACCACCTGGCCATGCACACTTCCGGTCTCCTCACAACTGCAAGTACTGTGGCAGAACTGGACGAAATGGTACAAAGTGCAGCAGTTGTTTTTTCCAGTCCATCCAGTGGGGCCAGAGTTGAGAAACACTTCAAGAACCTGCAGTCGTGGATGCAGAAAACTGGAATAGAAGTGAATGTCACTACAAAGTCCAAAAGTAACACAGAGGACTTAAAGGTAAATGTCCATCCTGGTTGTATCAGAACATTTACACTTACATTTCTAGAGAGATGTGAAGTGCTAGAATACGGTTATATACTTGGGTCTTTATAAGTCTTTTTTAACAAAGATATTTTTGAAAGTGCTTTTAAATTAAAGAACACATTCAGCTTACAATTTCAACAGCACTAGCAGAATAACATGACACCACAAAGACGTGTAAAAACAAGCAATACTAAAAAAATGTTTAAAAAAAAGATAACAAAAAGTAATCTTTGTGTTCTGCTATTACTTGTCAGGCTCCCCTGCACACACCAGAAGCTTTTGTATTATACTTGGCTGGAGTGCAATAAATGTTTTCAATTTTGTTAAAACAACACTTCAATTGCAGTTGTTATGTGATAAAATTACATCGCATAATTAATCTATTCGGACATCAAAATAGAAGATTAAACAAGTTAAAAGTACAATTTTTTTAGATATTTTAAAATATTTTTTTGCAGTGGACACTGGTATCCAGTACGGCTAGGGCAGGGTACGTGACTTATGGCAGAAATACATTTAATTTACAAACACACCACTAATAACATTTACGTGATATCTTTAGAAAATGAAAAGAAAAACAATGACTTCGCGAAGCATTACACAAGAATGATTTCCAATGCTCCACTACAGAAGGATGGTCAACCAAACAATTACTTTTGCAAAGGTCTTGTTAAACACATCGATATGAATCTTCTTCCCTATGCTGCACTGTGGAGTGGAATAATGCTAGGTAAGTCATATTTAATTACGCATCATAACCCTTCTTTAAAAAAGTGGCTCTGCACATAACGCATAAGATTATTTTGATATTAAGGTGATCTTGGACGCCATGGCACAGGTCAAGCATATTTGGAGTTCACAAAACGTTATGATTTGCTGAGAAACCTTCAAAGACAATTAAATAAAATATGTACTATAGGTGAAAGTATTTCATGTTGATATAATTGCTTTTAACTTCTAATTTGTGTTATTCATAGTTCTGTATTTCTCCCTCAGAACATAACTGTAGACAACAAGACACAGGGCATTATGGAGAAGAGCCAGTGGGATTTGAAACATATCCGTTTTCCCTCTGGCAGACTCACCCGACTGGATGATTTTGTGGCTCGATACCAACATATTCACACTGCTCAGCTTAAGGAATTTGAAGACTCGAAACGAGTGTTTCAAAGAAAGGTGTGCAAATTGCTTTAGGTAGTATCATTAAAGATGTGATAGACCCGTGGTCAGGTGGCCAGTGTTTGATTTTTGACACTTGATGCATGTTTCGCGTGCATGGCCCATCACACATTTATGGCCAATGCGTACACTCACAATAGCATTGATACTGTGAGGCAATGAATTTGTGTATTGAATAGTATGTACCAATTATATGTGTGCAAATCAGTTCAAAATCTTAAATAATGCTTCCAACTCCTATTTCTTTTTACAGTCTTTCCAAGTGGAGCTAGAAAAATGGATGGAACGTCGGCAGAAGAAAAGAGGGAGATACATTATGTAACACCGATTCGAAAGGCATTCCCCTTAAAGAAACCAAAAAAGGTATATTATAAATTCATTAATGTGTTGTTTTTGTTATACTGTATATTACATTATATTCTATTGTATTATTTGAAATAGTTAAATTACATAAAATTATACATCCTAACATCTATGTTTCTTAATAAGTGTAAACAAAGTTATGTTTAAATAGAGTTTTTGGACCACATTTTGTCCTGAACCACATTTTTGGGGAAACGTTTAGAAAGATGAAAAGTGTGTATAATATTACAACTAAACTTCAAATGGAAGAACTAATAAATCAGACTACATATGATATGCTCTGTTTTTACCCACAATGTTGATAGGTTCATTCTTCAGTTGTCAAGTGTCACACAGGACCAAAGAAGCATGACATGCAAGCAAAGACAGGACCACAAAAGGACATATCTGAAAGAACTGATGAGCAATCAGAAAATTCAGGTTGCCTACACTGTAAAAAAAAGCGTTATTTTACAGGTAATATTCTGTTTGTATTGTTTTACCATTAAAATTACAGTATTTCATTGTAATTAGCAATTACATCAAGATTATGTTTTTTAAAGGCAATTCATACTATTTTTTACAGATTAAAAAATGTATTTTTACATAAAATTACTGTAAATGTTTTATGTTTTTTAAAAGCAATTCATACTATTTTTACATAAAATTACTGTAAATGTTTTAGATATTATTTTCCTGTTCATGACAGAAATGAAAGTAAAATGACATAAATCAGTCAATTTAAAGTGTTTTAAATGTATTCCCCTTCAGAATGTTCCCTCCCAGGAATTACTTTCTCCGGTGTGCGATTTCTTTTTATATTCGACCAGTGATTAAAGCACATTATAGCAAAATTCAAATGCTGTTGCACTGTTTGCAACTATTTATTATTTTTATAAATTATCATTACAAATTAAAAAGTTGTTTATTTAGGGTTTTACCATGCCCTGGCAGGAAAGAAATGCCTGTGTCTCCTGGATCAAAGCTCAGAGCTTAACTTTTTGTGGTCAATGTTTCCTTCAATGATTTATTATAAAATATTATAAAACTACACAATATCAAATTTTCAGAAATTAGACAACTCCATATTCCTGACATATTTTATTCATACAAAACATTGTATTACGCCAGCATCAATCATAATTCAACAGATCATCTCTTGTTTACTGTGCCAACATGTAATGTTGAATTCTCAAACCAATAAAACCTTGGAAATTTAACATTACAACCTGTGAGTGAGGAAGAGATAAGGAAAAGATGCGTTAAGCGACAAGGATGCAGAACAGTGCCAGTCGACTTTTCAGGTGCCTGCGACGCTTTAGATTCCAGGTTTTCTCTGTAACTGCCGCTCTCATGCACATAATCCTCCTTGGGTCTGTAGAGAACATAATGACTTGTGAGAAAAAAATTCATCAAGTGGTTTATTAGAAAGACTAGCAATGCATTATAAGACAAGGTTCAAACTTACTGAAATAAGTAATGTCTCTGAAGCCCAAAGTATAGTAAAGTTAGACGTGAAGCGTATGCATCCAGTCAAACCTTGTACCAAAGTATATTCCATTTGACTGTGCAGACAGATTTGACACATGCACATAGCTTAGCTTAATTTACTACCTCTGGTGTGCACATTCCGTACAACGACGCATCTCATTGCTCAACCACCATCATTGGAGAAATCAACAAACTAGTCACAACTATTTCCCATAACAATAGCAACTGTTGCACATCCATAGTTCAAAGTATCTTCGTTCAACAACATAAAACTGTCATTAATGACGTAACGCAGGTGGTGGAGTAACTTCTACAGTGATCAAATATCATAGCTTATTTACACTGACAACAGTAAAATGTTTGTGAGAGAAAGTTGCTTATAGGCAGTGTTGCCACAGTTACTTTGAAAAAGTAATTTGATTACTGATTACTCCTTAAGAGTAATAAAGATACAATTAATACAAAACGAAATTCACTTTAAAGAAAGGCTTTGTGCTTTATGTTTGAGGTCTCTGTGAAAGTTTAAAAGCTTGTTTTAGTGCCGCTTTCAGACCCGTCACGTTGTTTTTTCCTCATAAATGCGAACACGAAAAATAAAATAAATATTTTATGTTCTGTGGAGAGCTTACATTAGTAAGCTCATCGTCTTTCAAACTATTATTTTACAGTCTATCCTTTCAAAACATGACCTGCGCGAAAGAGAAAAAAGAATGCGTTGTACCAGCACTTCTGAAAATGCACTTCCGAATGCGTCTCTGTCCCCAGCACATTTCAAACCAAACTGATGCCCATGTAGCCCACAGAAGATACATTATTGTACAGTAGATACAGTAGTGCCGTTCATGTGCCGTTTGAAATGACTACTGTATCTACTGTACAATAATGCATCTTCTGTACATGGGCGTCAGTTTGGTTTGAAATGTGCTGGGGACAGAGACTCATTCGGAAGTGCATTTTCAGAAGTGCTGGTACAACGCATTCTTTTTTTCTTTTTCGCGTTCAAGAAAGCAAAAAAAAATAGTAACGCATAGTGACTTGGATAAGTAACTTAAATCTGATTACTGTTTTGGAAGTTCGATTACTCGTTACTGAAAAAAGTGGTAGGATTAGAGTAACACGTTACCGGCATCACTGCTTATAGGCATAGTTCACCCAAAAACTAAACTTCTGTCATTAATTATTCAGCCTCATGTCGTTCCAAACCCTTAAAACCTTCGTTCATCTTCAGAACACAAATGAAGATATTTTTTATGAAATCTGAGAGATTTGACAGCCTAAGTAACTGAAACTTTCAAGCCCCAGAAATGTAGTAAATGCATTATTAAAGTAAATCATGTGACTCCAGTGCTTCAATCTTCATTTCATGAAGCCACGTGAAAAAACATTATTCAACTATTTCTTCACTTCAGTCAGTCACACAACATGGATATTTGCCATTAGCCTCATGTCTATGTAGTACTTGATGGTCTACATAACCTTTTACAGATTTTAGTGAAAGGCCACAGAAACGGCATGTAAAGACATTAGTCATTTCACATTACAAACTAAACTGTGAGCTATAAAACATTTAAAAGGCTTATTATAAATTAACACAGAAAAGCTGTAGATAATTTTGTTCTCTTTTCCTTAACAAGTGTCAATTTCTAGTGTTAATTTGTAGATTTGTAATGCGCAGTAGCAGCACGTGTCAGTTTGAGCCGCAGCACCTGTCAGTTTGCCGTAGCACGTGCACGATGTGTAGCACGTGTTCAAAAAAATGCTTAGCCTATATGTTAAAAAACACTCATCACTATGCAAAAGGAAGGTTGTTAATGTATTAGATTGTAATGTAGGCTACTGTCTTTTTGTATGTGTATTTATTAATTATCCATGATCAATAGGCTACATAGATAAAGCCATCGCATCAGCGCTGTTCTTTTCTTTAAAACTTTCTTTTAAGGAGTATTAAAACCACACACATCTAGCAATGTCTAGCAATCTATTGTTCTCTAGCAATAATCTAGCAATATATTGTTACTAAAGCGTGTATTTATTACATTCAGAAGTGCCGCGTGCAATATGTGAGATAACTCCGACGCAACGTTCCAATTCTATATGCAAAAATATATGCTAACTTTATCAAATCAAACTTCTGTGCACACGGGAGAGACAGTAAAATTCCTTCAATAAAATAATATGTAATCATACATACAATTGCACATGAAATGATTAGGGTCAAGGAAAAGATGTTTGCTCATGCTCACCTGTTGACCAGCGTGTGACTGAGCGAGCCCCGCTGCATTGCGTCGTTCACTTCCTTGATGTTCCAACTTCCTTTAGTACAAGCAAATGCAATGAAGCTGGCTTCAACAACAAAACACGTGTCTTGTCTCTTTTTGTCTCTCGTTCTCTATTAGGCTACTGACTGCAAGATCACCAAATAAAAAATTGGAGTAAAAAAATATATTGCGTCTGCAAAAGCATTTAGGATGGTATCGTTTAAAGCCCTTTGAAGCTGCACTGAAACTGGCATTTGGACCTTGAACCCTTTGAGTCCCATCTTAGTCCATTATATGCAGAAAAATCCTGGAATGTTTTCATCAAAAACCCTAATTTCTTTTCGACTGAAGAAAGAAAGACATGGAAATCTTGGATGACATGGGGGTGAGAAATTTATCAGCAAAAGTTTTTTTAAAAGTGAACTAATCCTTTAAAGAGTGTTTTTGTGCCTCTTATGTATATGCCCCCATAACTGCTGTTTTAGCTGAGTGGGAGCTCTGGGCATTAGCGGTAGCAGCTCCGTGTTGCAAGCACCAATCTGGTTCATTTTTTTTTCTATAGACCATACTCGCAAAGGTATAACGATCTAGATTAACTTAAAAATTTCCTGGAGTTCTACTTTAAAGGGATAGTTCACCATGAAATGAAAATTAGCCCATGATTTGCTCACCATCAAGTCATTCTAAGTTTATATGACCTTTCAGACGAATACAATCAGAGTTATATTCACAAATGTCCTGGCTCCTTCCATCATAAAAGTGCATCTATCCATCATAAAAGAGCATCTACCCACGGATCTTTTAATCTCGTTCATCAAAATGAACAAGTAATTTAGTTAATTTAAACAGAATATAATTAAAATTAGGACTGCATGATATTGAAGAAATATGTGATGACTTATTTAATAATGCGATTATTTGATATGCGATACGATAATGATTTAAGTGTGTAAATAAAATGTAAAATTATATTTAAAAACTGAAAATGAGAAGAATGTTAGACATTCTTTTCTGAGAAGACAGCATCCCTACAGTTCTGTACGGAGCCCCTAAAGGGACGTGGTGGTGGGAAAAAATTGGGGAGATATATTATCTCAGAGTTCAAAATATTGTTAATTCCTTCAAATGTCCTTGTTTTTATTTTTCCAGTAAAACACTTTATTTGACAAATGTATAGATTATTATATTGCCTCTTAATGTAGCTTTTTGTCCATGCTCTGCTTGCATTACTGTCCAATTAACATTAAACATTGTTTGCAATTCACTAAAATGACTTCTGTTTTATTGGAGGTTCCCATTACATTTTGTTGTTGATTTTATGTACTTATTGGGATTTTATAAATTTTTCTTAGTTATTTGTAATGTTTCTTATTTCAGTAAAGAAACTGTTTTATATCAGAACTGTCTTTTATTATCTTACAGGTTGCGAGCATGAACATCAACAGTTCTACTTCACTGATTCCAAGTCTCAACACTCGTAGAGGTCAGTGTAATGCTACTGACACCTAGTGGTAAGTTTCTGTACTAACATCTACAATCACACTATCACTACATCCCCTTTCCATTAGACGTAAAGACAAGGTATTACAACTAATGACTTATATATTAGCTAACAACTAAGCAAGCAACTGTACACATCATACAAGATGCATCAAACAACAATCTCAACAATTATTTACATTACAATCAGAGTATTAATAATCAACCGATTACATTTCCTCTTTTTCTTTTATGAAAAGTCTATCTGGAGGCTTTACTGTGCGTCTCGATCTTCTCAGTACAGGTGAATGCAAATCTGATCAATTCTCTTTAACTGGCTCTTTGTTATCCAGTACTGGAAGTGTTTTGGATGTTGTTGTAGACTCTGCACAGTCTGTGTCACATGTATCCTCTAGCACTGTCTCTTTTGTTTTTAACAGATTCCTCCGATTCCTCCTCAGGATTTGACCATCCTCTGTCCTGACAGTGTAGGATCTTGGGTTCACCTCCTCCAGGACTGTGGCTCTTTTAGTCCAGGTACTGCAATCCTCAAGTCTTACTCTGTCATTATTGGAGAGTGGTTCTAGGCTTTTTGATGCCTGGTCATAATTAGCTTTTTGCCTCTGTTTCAGGTGTTTTTGTTTTCTTTTCAGGCCCTTCTTCTTGTTTGGTGTTGCTAAGCAAGGAAGTGTGGTTCGTAATCTACGACCCATCAGGATTTCAGCAGAAGACACACCATGTTCTAATGGAGAAGCACGGTAATTCAGCAGAGCTAAATAAGGATCTGCCTGGCTGTCCACTGCTTTCTTGAGTAATAGCTTCACTATGTGTATGCCTTTCTCTGCCTTTCCATTCGACTGCGGATATAATGGGCTCGATGTCACATGTTGAAACCCATATTCCTCAGCAAACTTCTGGAAGTCCTTGCAACTGTAGCACGGTCCATTATCACTGCAAACCACCTGCGGAATGCCGTGTCTCGCAAAGATGGATTTTATGTGTGTTATTAAACAAGCAGCAGAGGTATTGGGAAGCAATGCCATCTCTGGATAGTTTGATAGTCTATCACTAGCAAATAGTTTCGTCCATCCAGGAGGAATAAGTCAGTCCCAACTTTCTGCCATGGTTCATCTGGTTGATCAGGGATAATCATTGGCTCTTTCTGTTGCTTAGCATGATGCTTCAAGCAAGTATCACAGGTTGACACCATCCTGTCGATGTCTGCGTTTATCCCGGGCAAATAGATTGCAGTTCTAGCCCGTCTTTTACATTTTTCTGCTCCAAGGTGTCCTTCATGCAGTCTTTTCAACATCTCCTTTCGCAGTGACTGGGGGATAATGATTCTGTTCTGTCTCATCAGAAGTCCCTTGACAACACTCAACTCTGTTCTGATGTTGTAGTACTGGGCACATTCTCCCCTAGTCCAACCTTCATTCAGATGTGTAATGACCAATTGCAGACATTTATCTTTCTCAGTCTCCATTGCAATTTGTTTGAGTTTTTTATCTGTGACTGGAAGAGCTTCAGCTACCATGTTTACATGCTGCGTCACATCAGCCTCTGTGGAACTTTCACTTTTTCCTCTCTGTTCCGCAGCTCTGGACAGAGCATCTGCCAGAACTAGATACTTGCCTTGAGTGTAAATTAGCTCCATGTCATACCTCTGCAGTCGCATCATCAGTCGTTGAATTCTTGGAGACATTTGATTCAGGTTCTTTTTAATGATGGCTATTAACGGCTTGTGATCGGTCTCTGCCAGAAATGTCGGTAAGCCGTACACATAACTGTGAAATCTCTCCACTCCATACACTAAACCCAGGCACTCTTTTTCTATCTGTGCGTATCGACATTCAGACGGAGTCATCGTTCTTGAGGCATATGCGACTGGCCTCCAATTATCTCCCTCCGCCTGCAGTAGCACTGTACCCAGTCCAAGAACGTCAACACAGGCTCTGTGGTGAGGAGAGTCTTCAGTCGTCCCCATTCTTGCTCATGATCTGTCCATTTGAACTCGGCTTTATCACATAACAGTGCTCTCAAATAAGAAGTTTTTGAAGACAGGTTTGGTATGAACTTTCCGACGAAATTGATCATCCCCACCACTCTCAATACAGCCTTCCTGTCTGTGGGTCTAGGCATTTTGAGTATTGCTTGTATTTTACTCTTGTCTGGTTCCACACCCCCTTCTGACAGCTTATCACCTAGGAATGTGATCTCCTTCGCACCACACTCACATTTGTCCTTATTCAACTTTAGCCCATACTGCCTTACTCGCTGTAGGACGTCCATGAGCCTTTCGATGTGTTGTTCTATTGTGGATCCCCACAATAGAATATCATCCACATAAACACGCACACCCTCGATGCCTTCTACTATGTGTTCCATAGCCCTGTGGAATACTTCAGGAGCTGAGGAAATGCCGAACGGCATCCTCAAGAAGGAGTATCAGCCAAAGGGTGTGTTGAATGTGCAATACTTTGTGCTGTCCTCATGTAGTTTCAGCTGCCAAAAGCCCTGTGATGCATCCAGCTTTGTAAAGAATTTTGCACCTGCCATCTCACTTATAATTTCCTCACGTGTCGGAATTTGATAATGTTCTCTCTGAATGTTTGCGTTTAAGTCCTTTGGATCCATACACAAACGAAGATCACCATTGGCCTTCTTCACACACACCATCGAATTAACCCACTCTGTAGGCTCTTCCACTTTTTCTATGACATCCTTTCAAGCTCTTGCCTCAGATTATCACGAAGTGGTGCTGGAACCCGTCTTGGTGCGTGAACTACTGGCTGTGCATCTTTTTTCAACTTTATTTTGTAGGTGAATGGTAATACTCCAAAACCTTCAAATATGTCAGGAAACTGTTTCACTATATGTTCCCCTCTGTTCTGTGTTTCTCCATGATTTATGGTGTAAATTGTACTTACTAGACCCAGGTCTTCACATGCCTTGTCTCCCAAGACAGAATCATGGCCATCTGGAACAACCACGAACGAGTGCATGTTCCTTTTGTTGGAATGTTCTGCCCATTATAGGCTTTGAGTTGCATCCTTTTCTGACTTATACGTGGCTTGATTTTCATCCTTCTGACATCATTCTCTGAAATCAGATTGACTTTTGCTCCTGTGTCTAGCTTGAGTGATACTGTTACTCCATTTATTTCGAGAACAGTCATCCACTTGTCCTGTGCAACACTATTCACATCAGTCTGTTCTTTTTCTTCTTGACTGATATCAGCCTGCTGCACCATTCCAACGAAGAATGTGTCACTGAGGGCTGTTTCTTCCACTGCATGCACACGTTCTCTTTGACTTTGTCCGCCCTTTGAAAAGCATTGCTTCGCAAAATGATTCTGCCCTTTACATTTGGCACAGACTTTGCCATAGGCTGGGCACTGTTTTGGCGGGTGTCTTTTGCCACATCTTTTACAGTTGAACAATTCTTTCTCCTTAAGCTGTTTCATGTTACTCACTCTGCATTTATGCATTTTCTCTGTTACTGCAGCTACAGCTGAATTGTCACCCCCGCTCATCCTTGCGTTGTCACCAAAGGTTTTAGCATGCTGAAAAGCAATCTCACTGGCATGACATATCCGCACTGCGTCATTCAAGGTTAGCTCTGACTCTCTCAAGAGCCTCTCCCTCAATTTTATCATTGATACCGAACACAATTTGGTCCCGGATCATTGAATCTTGCAACAGTCCGAAATTGCATGTTTTAGCTTTCAACTTTAAATCCATTACGAAACAGTCAAAAGTCTCTCCTTGTTGTTGTAGACGAGAACGAAAAACATACCTTTCAAAAGTCTATTTTTTTTTCGGCGTGCAGTGTGAATCAAACTTCTCCATTACCACGTCATATTTGCCTTTGTCCTCGGCCTGCGCAAACAGAGGTCCCGCGACGGTGAGAAGTAATGCTATCTTGCGTGCATCCGACGCTTCATCCAGACCCACTGCTTGCAAGTACAGCGCAAATCTTTGTTTAAACACACGCCATTCGTGATCAACATTTCCCGTCCAGTTCACAGCGTCAGGCGGCTTAACACTTTCCATGACGACTGACAGTGTTTGTGATCATCACCGCTCCTGGTACCATGTAATGTTTCTTATTTCAGTAAAGAAACTGAAACTGAAACAGAACTGTCTTTTATTAACTCACAGGATGCAAGCATGAACATCAACAACTTCTACTTCACTGATTCCCAGTCTGAACACTCCTAGAGGTCAGTGTAATGCTACTGACACCTAGTGGTAAGTTTCTGTACTAACATCTACAATCACACTATCACTACACGCAGGTTGTTAGGATTAGCCATGCGTGGTCTTCTGCGAGTTACCATTGGTTTACGAGATGTAATGACAGTGTGGATTTGAAAACACATATTGAAAAATGAAGGAATGTATGAGACAAATAAAGAAAATTCAATAAAGATCATAGATAAGGTGCAATAGTCGAAGTGCAGACACTAATACTCAAGTGCCTTGTCTGTGTCGTTTCTCGGTGGTAGAGTCGATGGTCTTTACTCTCTTCGGTCTTCACGCGATGAGGGCTGCACGCGACAGTCAATCCCATTTAAATACCCTATTCAATCACGCAGTTGAATTCAGCAGGACACGCCTTCCAAATCTCCCAATATTAACACGCAAACAAATGCAAACTAACAGCGCGTGACTCAGCGGACGCAAACAAAGGAAACGAAACTGCGTTAGACTCATTTAAACACTAATGATCAATTTCACTTACGAGTTCCTGTTGAAGTTAAGGACTGTTGATGTCATGTTATGTGATTTTGCATGTTCAATGTTCAATGTTCAATGCTCAATGCATTTTTCTTTTGACTATTATCAGATTTTTCCATGTTTAAAAGTGTCACAGCTTAAAATTAAAACAAGAAAATATGGGGATGCACAATAAAATTAATTTAATATGTTTTTTACATAACAAAATAATATTTCCTAAGAAAGGTTATCTTTGAATCTGTAAATTGGAGCAATAATTTAAAACTAAACGTTTCATATGCAGATGATGTTGATTTGCTTGTCAGAGAACAGTCACATAAGATTTCGTTATCCTGTGTTAAGATGCATCTAAAGTAATAGAATTTTTTCAGAGCTGTCGGAAAACGTTACTTTCCTGTGAGTTCAGACTGTTGTTGTTGAGAGCGTCAAGTGGCCGAGAGGGGTCTGTCTGCAGCCGATGGGGCGAGTGGAGCTCCACTTTCGAACAGGAAATACGTCACTTCCACCTAATAATAAAGAAGGGGAAAATGGGGTCGCTGAGCTCTCTGAAGTTCGAACTTTAACTCGGTTAATTTTATGTCATTAATCCTAAACTACTTGCAGACATACAGTGTCTTAATGTTTAATGTAAGCACAACGCATATGGCTTATGGAAATTACGCAAGAAGGATGAATTAAAAAGATGGATTTATATTTTTTTGATGATCATTATTGATATCTCGCCATATTAGCTCATGTTGCATGAATTTCTATAAAATACAGGTTTAGAAAATCTGAGCTAATATTAATAAATTAGCTCAGAATACCATAAAAATGTACTTCTAATAATAATGATAGTCAATCGGTTGATCTAATTATGAGCAATAGCACAATTAAAAAGTAATAAAGCAAACACACAAATAAAATAGTGCTTTTTCGTTGTTTCACGTTGGTCTTAGTATAGTTATTAGGTAATGAAACTGAATAATCGAGTGAAATGTAAAATAAAACATTATAGTCTTTATAGTATACAAAAATGTACCTGTAGATTAAACCATTTTTAATTTATTAAAGTTGATCATGCAGTAACAGTAAGTGTATTTTGTTTTTTGTTGTTTGATGAGCATTAAAACAGATATATTTATTATGCTGTTGTCCGTTCTTGTCCAATGCACTATTAGATCAAATGACATGTTGCTCTGTTTTTTATGTTGCCTTAAAAGCCTAACTGTCACTGAATTGGCGTTGATTGTAAATGCACTTGTAAGATTGACTGTTTGGTCATTCTGCTATTGTTAATCTAGTGTATTGTGGCCTCTTTGTGTCTGATAAACACGGCTCTTTAAGCTGATGTACCACTGGTGCAACTTTATCATTTTGTGCAAGTGGCAATGCTTGCGTTCTCTGCAGCATAAATATGCCGTGTAACATGAATAATTAACTGTGTCGTTTTAATTTTGTATTCTTTAAAGTTTCAATGATGTCTAAATGGAGTATTTTTTTCTTTTTCTTAAATATAATTTTAAGAAATCTAGCTTATGTTTAATAGCCTTTGTTTTATTTTAGGTACATTAATATAAATCTAGGTATTTTATAAACATGATGTATTTATGCTCTTGTTGTCCATGCTATTCATTTTTTTTCTGTTAGGTTGGTTTGATTGAGGTTTGCGTAGATCATGTCAAAGCTGGTACAAAGATGGTGGATCGAATTCGGAGACTCAGACATGTTGTGTTAAAGACATGACCGGAAGCACTGATGTCAAGTTGTTGGAGGATCAAATTGAAATGCTGCAGTCTGGTTACTGTTATCAAGTTTGCAATACCAGATTCTCATATATAGTGATTGTTCATAATTTTGTTGTTTTAGTAACAAATGTTGGTTTTAAATTTCAAAAGTTGTATTTATTAGTTTAGTAAAAACAATAGTTGTGAGTTTCGCAATAAGGTTGTGTGTATTGAGAAGGTTGAATTTGTGTTGTATCCTGTTCTGAAAGCACTAGAATTGTTAAGAAACGTGATTGTTGTATTCTAAGGAGAATTTTTATTTTATGGGGGCAAATAATGAATGGAAAACATTTGTGTTATAGTCAGAGGATTCTTTGTTTTGTAATAGTATTTTGTGTTCACAAAGAAAAAAAAAAATTTTCATTGGGTAGTAGTTCAAGTCTTATTATTATCATTATTATTACATATCTTTGTCTTTGTTCTTATCTTGTTGTTATATTTAAAGTTTCTTACAGTTCATTAAGATCACTTTTGGTTATTTTTTGCTACATTGTGTAATAAAAAAAAATTCAGGGTTTACATTGAGTACTGTGGTTAAAAACAAGGTTAATATTGAGCTGTCTGCCTCTTATCATCTGCCACTGATAGGCCTATTATAAATAGATTACAATTGACCATAAACACTCTCTAAAAATTGTTGGGTTGTTATTTTTAACTAATAGATGGTTGAAACATATTGGGTCTTTTTGTTGGGATATCACTTCCTCTTTTACTTCTTATTACAGCAGCATTTTCATGATGTAGTAACTAGGTGGCGCGTATTTTGTTATCAAAGATAGTGTGTTTTAGTTTTTTAACCGGAAGACAAAGGATCCACCCTTACAGAAAAGAAATTTCATGTGGGGAAACATGTTAAAATCTCATGAGAACATGTTAAAATCCCTTGTGAAATGCACATGGGAAATGTGGGTTTTTGGAACATTTTTTGTGTGAAAGCTGTGTGAAATCCATGTGAAACCCATGGGATCACATGTCAAACACATGCACATTCCTGTGTGAAACCCATAAGATTACATATGACACATGTGCATTCTCATGTGAAACCCATGGGATTACATGTGATCACTCATATAAATTACCATGTGGAACCCATGGGATCACATGTGGAACCCATGCATATTCCTATGTGAAGCCCATGGGATTAAATGTGACACATATAAATAACGATGTGAAGCCCGTGGGATCACGTGTGAAGCACATGTAAGACCAATAAGATCATTTTACTCATGTAAAATTCCATTATTATTCCATTAATTAAATATTAAAGATA
The DNA here is from genome assembly GCF_015846415.1 of Triplophysa dalaica. Taxonomy (NCBI): domain Eukaryota; kingdom Metazoa; phylum Chordata; class Actinopteri; order Cypriniformes; family Nemacheilidae; genus Triplophysa; species Triplophysa dalaica. Next base: position 51,845 of record NW_026622639.1, on the reverse strand, counting down.
AACTCACATGCACACCCTATAATCTGTACAATTACATGAAACAAAAATTGTGCTCACAAATGAAATTCAAATGCATGTGTCTTCAAGTGGGTGCGTGTACAGTACATACATACATGTTTGTATTTATTCATTCATCATACCATAACCATTGACACCAAGGGCAAGCCATTATATTGTAAAGCTGTTGTTAGTATGCAAAGTAAAGGCTCCATGCTGTGATGTAGAGTGGAAAGACATCTAAACATGACTCACTAAACAACACTGCAAAAGGTACAACATTGAGATTTTATTTGCAAACATCCTTAAAAACTACTGATGATAAAGTGAGCAAAAATAACATCTGTGTACAGGTGTGTCTGTCTGTGTGTGTGTGTGTGTGTGTGTTTGTGTGTGTAGAGGGCAAGAACTTTGTGTTAAGAACAAGAAAATCCAAGTACAAGTACTGTATAGAGTGTTTGTATGTGCATTGTGTGTTTGTGCATTAGTCTTCTGGATCTCCTCCAGTAGGCTCCATGTTTTAGGATTCAAAAACAAAATAAAAAAATTGAGCAGAATTATATATATATATATATATATATATGAAGAGTTTGTTTCCAAAACGCTATAAATCCATTTTCAAGAATCATGTTTTTTGATTTTGCATTCCAATTAATATCAATCACACTGCGGTTAGTTTTGATTTAAGCCATAATAACTAAGAAAATAAAACACAATAAAAGAAATCTGGGAAAACCCATCACATGTTGCAATGTTACATATTACAGGTTTTGATATCGTATGGGAATGGGTTTGTTACATACATATCATGCCTTGTATGTAACAAAAATGATGTTTATCAGAAGTCGGCTGAATGTTACAATTTGCAGGAATGTTTTATGTTAACCTGGTCACTTTCTCCCACCCATCGGCTTTGAAAACATTGTGAAAAAATGTAAACATTGCGGAAGAGATTAATTAAACTTTCCGAATTCAGAAAATATCATCTTGATTCATAAAAGTAATAAAACTGCTAAGTGGCAGCAATCCTTAGGCTACCGGTCTGTAGTAATCTATGGGTGATCTCTGCCGGGAATGTCCTTTATCATCAGCTTGCTACTATAATTTGTTATTCTTTCGCAACAAAAAATTGCATTTTTCAAATTGAAGTCATTTACACTGATGATAGACCTGATGTTATATAGAATAATTTATTTAAAACCTAATTTTGACAAAAGAAGACAATGGACATATTTTTTGATATTGCTGAAACGTCCCAGCTTGACATCCGACGGTTGTTTGTATATTGTACTATGCCAAGATGCTAATAATCATAAATATTATATAAATTTGTCATGGCGTATGAATATATAAGATCTTACACATATAACCTACTGACTATGTCAAGATGTGAATAATTCAAAATCTTTTCTTAATTGGTATGACATATGTTGGTTTCAGCAGCAACAACACTGGCCCAAAGTTAACTTCTGATAGACTTCAAAGAATCAAAAATAAAAGTCCCTCTACAGTAGATTACATCTAAGAACATGCAACTGTCTGTTTCTAAAGACCTAAATCTGATTTCATGGAGATCAGTTTGGTACACATCTTTGAACCCTTATTTGAGAAGGAATATGCATATAAAAGGAAAACCATATATTGCCTTAAGGCCAGTGGCAATGTGCGTGTGTCTGATGAAACCATCTATTCGCAGAACCAATTTTAAACTATCTTTAGACCTGCAGAGCAATTAAAGTGGGCTCATCTTAAGCCTAACTTTATGTTGGTCAAGGCTTGGTTTTTGTTCTCAAACAAGCCCTTTTTTTCCTGTGACGGAGCATTTTGTCATCTCTTCTACCTTGAAGACAGAGTCCATCACAGATCTGGTGAGTTTTTTGTAGCTCTCACATCTTTGAGTGTAATCCAGAGCAACAGGATTCATTAACTCTGTACATTTAAATATGTTCATCTGTTTCTTTAAAAATGATTATTTCTGTTTTACAGATGAAGGCTTCTGGATTCTGAATGACACGGGGGTAAGTACAGGATGACAGCCTTTTCATTTTGGTTGAACAAAAACAGCATGGTATAAAGTTTATATCAGCTTTTCTGACTATGTATATTATACCTGTATCCCTTCGGTCTGTTTAAGAAAATCTTCTTGGATGCTAGAAGTGGCCACTGGGCGGCTGGGGGCACACTGAGCTGCCTGAAAAGCATCTTTTACTGCTTTAGTCTCTGCAAGTCCTACAATTAGATCAAAGGAATGCACATTTAACTTAAAGAGATCATCAACTGATAGTAAAAAAATACCTATTACAGTAATACTGCAAAATGGTTCCACTTTTTTTACCCCCTTGCAGCTGAAGGTTCAACCTTCGCAACTGCCTTATCTCCTTGTCCTTTTCTTTAAGTCTCTCCTCAAGGTCCTTAATTTCATTTTTGTAGTCTTTCTATTGGTTTAGAAAGAGGAAGTTTAGTGGAGAGAATATACAATAGAAAAAATATGGTTAAATATCTGTCAGCAAATAATGATTAATAAGAATTCTTTGTCATTCCAAAATCTTTTGTTTCACAGATTTAATATATCTCTGTTTGTGTTCAGCAAAACAATAGAACTGAAAGTACTTGAGGATGAGTTTAAATCTAGACTCAAGACGCATCTTTTTAATCTTGCATACACTACACTTCCATAATATTAATCCTCAGAGGATTTAGGCTGAATTATTTAGATCAACCGGAACCAGGAACACATCCAACAACAAAATGATGTACTTGTTGCATCAAAGAGTGCAGAACAGTACTCTACTCTCAGCCAGTCTTGTCTTTTTGTTCCAAGGTTACCGCAGGATGCAGTTCATGCCCAGACCTGATGGCAGAGCTGAGAATGGGAAGCGAAAACCTGAAAAGAGCTGAGATGATAGAGCTGGATAAAGGATGCAGCAAATTTACACGATTTTTCTACAACACTTCAAATGTTATTATATTGTTAATGATAATCTTAAATCTATTATTTACCTTATTAGTAAGTTTTTTTATTTTATTTAGCCTTGTTGGGCAAGCACTGTTGAGCTTGTGCAGAGGCAGCAGCTTTTGCCAGAGGGGAACTGGAATCCCCTGGTTGGGCCTGGGTTCTCCTGAGGGTTTTTTTCTCGATTGGAGTTTTGGGTTCCTCGCCACCGTTTGCATATTGTTTTGCACTATTTGCCTGGCCGGGGGGCTGCTTTAGAATTTAGACATAATTAATATTGCATATATGACCAAGATGGCGGCGCGTGAACATCGCGAGGCTCAGCGTCTCTCCAGTTTTAGCAATTATATAGTGTTTTTCTTGCTCATCTCGGGCCTGTTCTTTAAGAACAGTTGTGCATTCACAACGTACACCCGGCATGAGCTTTTGGATATCGGTTTGCGCATTCCCGGAAGTTATATCAGCAACATTCAACTCGTCCCTGAGATCGTCAAAACCTCCGATGCTACGCACCCCACACGGCCCGGCGGAAGTGCTCGCCGGCGGCGTCGAGATCGTAAACAGAGGCGGGGAAAACGCGGAGGGCTAAGAGCTAAGCTAACGCTAACACCACACCGGCTCTCTTTACCCAGCATTTTCCTTGCTAATGTACGATCATTAGTGAACAAAATGGATGAGATTCGACTCCGCATCATCAACAACAAAAGACTTTTGAACTGCAATGTCATAATCTTCACGGAAACATGGCTACACAGCGGCATACCGGACAACGCTATTGAGTTAGCGGGCTACAACACACACCGCACGGATAGAACGGCAGAGGAATCCGGTAAGACAAGAGGAGGTGGATTGTGCATTTATATTAATAAAGCTTGGTGCACGAACTCTGTTATTGTCGGGAGACACTGCTCGGCTAACCTTGAGTTTCTCATGGTTAAATATAGACCGTTTTATCTGCCACGGGAATTCACTTCCACCATTATAACTGCAGCTTATATTCCACCGGATGCTGATGCCAAGCGTGCTATGAAAGAACTTCATGCAGCCATCAGTAAACAACAGACTGCTCACCCGGAGGCTGCTTTTATTGTTGCGGGAGATTTTAATCACTCAAACTTAAAGACAGTGCTCCCTAAATTTCATCAGCATGTTTCCTGCCACACAAGAGGAAACAAAACTTTGGATCATGTCTATACAAACATGGCTGAAGCTTACACCGCGACCCCCCTCCCCCACCTGGGTCACTCTGATCACCTTTCTTTGTTCCTCACCCCCAAGTATTCACCTCTCATTAATCGTGTGAAGCCATCAGTGAAGACCATCAAGGTGTGGCCTGCGGGGGCAGACTTCACACTCCAGGAAAGGTTTCTACACACAGACTGGAGTATGTTTGCTTCTCAGGCCACCAGTGGCTCTCACACGGATATAGACAGCTACACCTCCTCTGTATTGGACTACATCAATACCACCATTGATAGTGTCACAACTCAAAAGCAGATCACCATATACCCTAATCAGAAGCCATGGATGAACAAGGAAGTGCGCCTTCTGTTAAAAGCACGCAACATCGCCTTCAGATCAGGTGATGCACAGGCCTATAGTACTTCCAGGGCAAATCTGAAGAGGGGCATCAAAAAGGCCAAGCACTGCTACAAGTTGAAGCTAGAGGAGCATTTTACCAATTCTGACCCTCGACGCATGTGGCAGGGCATCCAGGCCATTAGTGACTATAAACCCAACCACTCCATCCCCATAACCACAGATGCTGCCTTTCTGAACGAGCTTAATGACTTTTATGCACGCTTTGAGAGAGACAATAAGGAACCCGCCACCAGGCTCACACCTTCCACCGACCACCCAATCGTCACAGTAAATTCCACAGATGTTTTCACTGCACTAAGCCGGATAAACGCGCGCAAGGCTGCTGGCCCTGACGGCATCCCTGGTCGCGTACTCAGGGCATGTGCGGAGCAGCTCGCTGGGGTCTTCACGGACATCTTCAACCTGTCCCTCGCCCAAGCAGTGGTTCCAGCATGTTTCAAATCCACCTCCATTGGGCCCATTCCAAAACATTCCAGCCCGACATGCCTGAACGACTACCGCCCTGTAGCACTCACACCCATTGTTATGAAGTGCTTTGAGCGGCTGGCCCTGTCACACCTAAAAGACTCTTTACCATCCACACTGGACCCATACCAATTTGCCTACCGTAGCAATAGGAGCACAGATGATGCAGTGTCCATGGCGCTGCACTCCGTGCTCACACACCTGGACAATAAGGACACTTATGCACGCATGCTGTTTGTAGACTTCAGCTCTGCATTCAATACCGTAATCCCTTCCAAGCTAATCATCAAACTTGGAAACCTAGGCATTAACAATACAACCTGCAACTGGATTATGGATTTCCTGACGAACAGGCCTCAGCTTGTAAGGTTAGGCAACATCTGCTCCACCACAACCACCCTCAACACTGGTGTACCACAGGGCTGCGTACTGAGCCCCTTTCTCTACTCCCTTTTCACACTCGACTGCAGGCCTGTGAATGGATCTAACTCCCTCATCAAGTTTGCAGACGACACAACAGTGATTGGTCTCATCAGCAACAACGATGAGACTGCTTACAGGGAGGAGGTACGGCACCTGGCCACATGGTGCTCAAACAACAACCTGCTCCTTAACACTTCAAAGACAAAGGAGATCATCGTGGACTTCAGGAAGGCGAAAGGAGGCACACACGACCCCATCCACATTAACGGGACGGCTGTTGAACGTGTTTCCAGTTTTAAGTTCCTGGGGACCCACATTTCGGAGGACCTGTCCTGGACCACCAACACCTCATGCCTGGTCAAGAAGGCTCACCAGCGTCTCTTCTTTCTGAGGACACTGAAGAAGAACCAACTGTCTTCAACTATCCTGGTGAACTTCTATCGCTGCACGATAGAGAGCATCCTGACCAACTGTGTCACAGTCTGGTACGGGAACTGTTCTGTTGCTAAGCGCAAGGCACTGCAGCGGGTGGTGAAAACAGCCCAGCCCATCACAGGAACTACACTCTCTTCCATTGAGGACATCCAGAAGAAACGCTGTCTGCGTCGAGCTCGCAGCATTCTCAAGGACTCCTCTCACCCCGCTCATAGACTGTTTACTCTCCTGCCTTCCGGTAGGCGCTTCAGGTGCCTCCGGGCAAGAACCAGCAGACTAGGAAACAGCTTTTTTCCCAGAGCTGTTTCATTATTGAACTCTGCTCCCCACTGATTTCACTACCTCTCATAACTTTAACTTAATGCTGCTATTACAATGTTTACATTGCACTATAGGGCTGCCATGCATGACGGAACTGTACACACCAGTACTTCATGTATCTGCTCTACCGGACTGTTTACACGCATCATTTGCACTCTATACTGCTCACTTGCACACCAGGAACATTACACTGAATGCTCATTTGCACTAATGGACTACTTTCACAACTGCATTAACTCATCTACTGCACTGTAACTTTAATAACTGCACTAACTCACCTACTGCACTGTAACTCATCTATTGCATTATTGCATCTATCGCATAACTAACTGCATCTACTCATCTATTGCACTATAACTTCAATAACTGCATTAACTCATCTACTGCACTGTGACTGTATATCTGCATCTACTCATGTATTGCACCGTACCTTTAATAACCACATTAACTCATCTGCTGCACTGTAACTTTAATAGCTAATGTCTGTAACTAATGCACACTCAAGTCACTTGCACTATTGTATAGTCTATATTGTTATCTGTTCATAACCTCCTGTACATTAATGTTCACAGTATATAGCCTTCTGTATATATTGTTCATAGTACATACCGATTGTCACATTTTCATAGTACATGCCCATCGTAAATTATTTTCCTAATATTGTATTCTGTATTTATTCACACTGTATATCTGCACTTGCTAATTGCACTTCTGGTTAGACCTAAACTACATTTCGTTACACTGTACCTGTATATGTGTAATGACAATAAAGTTGAATCTAATCTAATCTAATCTAATCTAATCATCTAATATAAGAATATATAGTCCGTTTAATATTTGAACTGTGGTTCTCTCTCCTATGTGTGCTTTCACTGTGCGTGTGTGCGAGTGTGTTTGCGTGTGTGCGTCTATGTCAATGTGTGTAAGTATGTATGCATATTGTGTGTGTGGAGCATTTGTATGTCTGTCTTTTGTTGTTTTCACCTTTTTCTTGTTTTTACAGGTCTATGCCTTCAGTTGTTTTTCTTGTATTCAATGTGTCATGTACAGCTGCTTTGTAACAAAATTGTAACTATATTAATAAAGTGGAGTTGAGATGAGTAATTAAACAGTTTATTTTCTCCGTTAAAAAAATGTAGTATTATCAGGGCTAGAAAACTTTTTTGTCCTGGATGTAACAATTCCTGAATATGGTTTTGTTAGCTGTTGGTTAGGAATCCGCCAAAAAAATCAAGTGTTGGTAAAAAAAATCAAAAATCAAGTGTTAATTACACATAATTAAGTGTAAACAAAGCAGGTTATGTCACCTTGGGTCGTTTTGGGGTCCAGTATGAATCATCCTGAAAAACAAGTAGATGGAGTGGTGAGTATTAATGATGATGAGTAAAGGATAATGTACAGGGAGCCGGTTGTTATCGCAGAAATAAGCTCTGACAGCGAGATCAGGACCTGATGCCAATCTTGAGGATCTTGTATCATGCTGAAAGGGTTTATTTCGTGATAACAGTTGGCTGCTTGCACATTATCTCACTTATTATATTTCTTACCTGATAAATTATTGAACATGTAAAAATTATTTGAAATATTTTATTAGCTCATTTTTAATGTACACCTTTCCCATTATTTTCAGTTTTACGGTAAGACACGGCCATCAAATGCAATGAACCCTTAATTTGGTTTAATTTGTAAAAATAATATCAGAGATGTTAGTAAAAGTCATAATTATAATTAATTTTGTGTAGTATTAAACTGCACGGGTCAAAATTATTTGCAGCTCCCAGGTTACAGGGTGTTACTAGTTTGAGCAATTGTTATCTGAAAATGACAACCCTTGCGATGTCGCAAAGACCCATCAAGTATTCCAGCGCTGTGTAATAAGTAATAAGCCTAAAAAATATGTATACAAACTCGGGTGTAAGAGCATACCTCCAACTCCTGGTTTTGAGGACTTTCACCCTTATCATCAGAGGAACCATCATCCACATTGGAAAGTGTAGCCTGACAAATCAGAAAGCATTTTGAAAATGCAGAACAATTGAGAAAAAAAGGAGTAAAAACAAAGATATTAAAAGAGAAGAAAAAAATGGAGAATACCTATTTAAGGGGAATGAATATTCGATTTTCATTTAGGGGCGGCCATATAATAGTGTAACATTCCTCTGGTTTTGATGCTGTCCACCTTTTGTGTGTCTCTATCCACTGACGTTCTGCCTTTCTTATTTTCCCAAGGCTCTCTGTATAAAGAAGTGTTTGACACCTACTGCATTAAAATGTCTGCACATAATCGTGGGTAACACATTTTTATGTTGAACTTTATAAATATACATTATAGCAGTTTTAATTTAGCATAATAAAAGCATTTTGTAGTTGACAAAATAATTACAGTAAATGATTATGCAAATATTAACAAAAAAAGTTATTTAAAGTGATAAGGTTGTTGAAGTTGTCATATTACTGGACAAAAGTTGCCATGATAATTTTCCTGTTAAACCCTATACCAGTATTGTTCATTACTTTAAAACTAATATAAAAGCATACAATAAAGTTGAAAAACATCGTCATAGACTTCACTGTCATATGTTTTAATAGTTAATTTGTTTAGAAGTATGTCTTTTACATAGTAAAAACGAAATTTCTTATCAGAACAACTTTCTGTCTTTTAAAACTCTGTAAAAACGACCAGTCCTGACTGGAGACTGAAACACAGTAGGTACGAGCTTCTAACGTTACAAAAAAGTAATGTAGGCTTATTTCCATTCAGCCTGGATTTATTTTGACTTCTCTATAGTACTTTATTACTATAGTATATTACGTCACCAACATAAAATTACAACTACAAAAAAGCAATTACATAATGTGTTCGCTGGTTAATATTTATAAATAATAACTTACTGTTTATACTGAGAACTTGGCCCGGAAAAGCTTTCCAACCGCCTTTAGGTGGCTTTGTTCCTAATGCGCCGTGTTCCACCAGGCCGATCCTCTTGGGGTCACTTAACATTTTTTTGTCAAACTTACTTTATTTTCTTTAATCCATTTTATAAGCACTTTCATGATTGCAGCTTTAGTTTACAGTAGTCTCTGTCTGACTAGATTTACCTTAGCAACGAAAGGTGAAAAGAGCGCTAATTGCAACCAATCATAACAGATCACAGTCAATCAGATCATCCAATCAAAAGTCAAGTTCTTATTTGCTCGAGCGCAACCTGGAGTGAGGTGCGGGTGACAAGCGTTTATGGTTTTACAAAATGGAGCCGTTAAGGAAGAGGAGGAAGTTAAATTACAGAAGATATTTGTGCTACTACAACGAGCCTTTACCACGGACGATAAGATATCGTATGGCTAAAATTGGTAAATTAATTGTCTGGCATATTAAATACATCTTCACCATATAACGCGAGGACACCACACGAGCGACTTTTAAATGTATTTGAAGCACGCATGCGAATGAACTTTAATTAACTATTAAGCGTAAATACTAAAGAATATCTCTAGTTTAGTGAGAGTGAAAACAATAATGTGGCCATCTTAAAATACCTAAGATAGGCTGTCCTGGACAGCTAGCATAGAACCAAATGTCGATTTAGCCCTTTGCAGCTATGTCAACAGCGCCATGTTGCTGTCAACAAATGAAGATATAGATAGATATTCATTAAGTCCACCGAAAATGTGCTTCTGACTTTATGTTTTGCCATATTTTATTTGTACTTTAAAATACCTAGTTACTAAGTTTTAAATTACAAGACACCTAATATTATTCACTTCATTTCAGATACCCTTGATAATGATGAGAGGTAAGAAAATATAGATGTAAAGTGAAGTCCTGTTTATGTATCTGTTGGAGATAAAAGAACACAAGAAACAATATCTGTGCAGCTCTCATTCTGATAGGAGTGAAGATGACCAAGTTTTCAATAATAAAGAGTTAAAAATACATTTGAACATGATAATTATTATCGTTACAGTAGTGTTTCTAACAGGATTTTGTGTAACCAAAAAGACTATGTCTTCAAATCTGGGTCATATGTGCATCAAAAATGGCTTGGCATACAGAAAGAAATGTACCCAGGTGCACCGGCTAGAGAGCTTCAGAGGCTAAGTGACACTCGCTGGGCATGTCGATATATGGCTCTAGACTGCCTGCCATTAAGCGAGTCTTGCAAGACATAGTCCAAGAATACAGTGGTGACAGATCTGTTGAGGCTAAAGGCCTGCTTGCACAGATAGATTTACAGTTCATTGTGTGCCTTGTTACCCTCCAAAAAATGTTTGGAGAAGCAAAATTTCTATCAGATATGCTACAGTCTTCATCACTTGACCTATCAAAGGCTGTTGATTTAGTAGAAGCCTTAGTTCAGACTTTAAATGACTACAGGGATGAGTCATTTTTTGATGACCTATGGAATGAAGTGTTGAACACAGCTGAGCAATGTGATACTACAATACAGCCACCTGCAAAACGACCAAAAAAGCTGAGCTCTCAATTGAATGCAGACTGTGTTCAGTGGGTCAGAGGTCAGATTCAAAACGAGTAAAAGATAGTTTTCGTACAACCCTTTTCTACCCTGTTTTAGATCAGATGCTTAATGAGCTTAACAGAAGGTTTTCTAGTAAAAACTGTGAAATAATAACTTGTATCCAAACTCTAAACCCTACAAGTGATGTGTTTCTCAAAGAAAAGTCCCTGTTTCAATTTGCTAGAATGTATGAATCAAATATTGAGGACTTGGGATATGAACTCCATCAGTTCAGAAGAATTTTAGAAAGGATAATACAGAGTGGCATGCAGAAGCCCTCCAGTGTAGTAGAGCTGGAATTATTCATTGAACTGTATAAAGAAGTTTTCTTTGAGCTCCTTAAACTATTCAAAATAGCTGTTTCAATCCCTGTTAGTACTGCATCTTGTGAACAGAGTTTTTCTGCACTAAAGCTGGTGAAAACCTATCTCAGGGCCACAATGTCAGATGACAGATTAAGTAATTTAGGTGTTCTAAGTATTGAGTCAAGGAGGGTAAAGGCCTTAAATCTAGATGAATTTGCTGATAATTTTGCAAAAAAAAAACTGTATAACGTAGAATACAGTTAATGTGACTGATATTGAATATGTAATGCAAATGTAAAAACAATTAAAATGCAAGTTACTGTGACTAATACTGAATGTGTTATGCAAATGTAAAAATATAATGGAAATGCGATTACAGTTACTGTGACTAATACTGAATGTGTAATGCAAATGTAAAAATATAATGGAAATGCAATTACAGTTACTGTGACTAATACTGAATATGTATTGCAAATGAAAAAGATTCATTGTTGAATGATTATATCTATGGTATTTTGCCTGTTAATGCCTGCACTGCAGAAAATGATATGACAACGATAAGGTCTAAATGTAAATGGCCCCTCTAACAGTACACCTTGCCCCAGCCTGGCCCCCCCAGTTGAAATGGTAAAGAACCGCTACTGGTCTCCACGCTCGCACTTACAACTCTTTCAGTCGGACGACATTGTTATCCGCCCATATTAAGTGAATCTGAAAGTCCATCTTTTACACCACAGACAATCAACAACTTTTTAAACTGTACAGATTGAACTATATACGACTTTTAAACTGCTGATATGCATTCAGAGCTTCACTGTTTTTTTATATGAAAAAGTGCATGTCACGTCTCGTGTGGACGAGGCAAAAAAATGCATTGCAAATGGCACTGAATATAACATCATGTCATATTCAATACTATTATTCTATATTATTAAACTATTCCAGTGGCACCGTTTCAGAACAAGCTTATAATAATGCTATATCCAGAACAGGCTTACAGTAGGTCTTGTCGAGGTTCCATCTAAAATATGCAATGCGAGTTTTTTAGGAGGACTAAAAAAAAGGATTTTTAATCAGACCACAAATAATACTTAATATAAAGAACAACACAAACATTCGAGTCAGTATATGATCATAATGTTTATATTGTTGAAGATATTTCTCAGGAAAACATTGATATCCAAATGGTCGGGTGAAAGTCGCGTCTCTGTAAGCCGGTGGCAGCCAGTTTCTGGTCAAGTCCTGCAAATTGTACATATATATTTTCAGATGTCTTAAGACTCATATGCGTTTTAGCATTTGTTAAACATTTTCAGCATAATTGAACAATTCTGCAAAAATAAACATTTCTAAATGGCGCATAGTGTAACCACGTTAATTTCTAGTTCATTCTATAGCATCTTCGGAAAAAAGATAAGCGAAATCATAATCAAAATAAGATTAAAATTACGGAAGAATAAGTAAACTTGAAAAGGGAAAATTTATGAAAAACACGGTATAAATGCATGGAATGTTTACTTTTTGTTGCAAATCTTCCGTTGTCACGGGAGGAAAACAAGGATCCAGTAGCAGGTGAATAGTTTATTTGCAGTGACAAGTGTGAAAAGTGATCAAACTAGTGGTAGTTCCCCAGCTATGATCCTCCGTGACTAGAGCACTGCTTGAACAAAATTAAATCCGCCTCTGATAGATTTTACAGAAGTCCGGTAATTAATCCACACCCGCAAGAATAACGGACATGCACAGCAAACTTGGACCGTAGACGTGCTGGGATAGAAAACAGGCAACGATCTGACAATAGAACACAGTTAACGAGAGTTTGAAATTAGTTTATGCTGTAAACGCTGTTAATGCCTACATTGTAAAAAAAGTCCTGTAGAATTTACAGGAATTTACTGGCAAAAAAGTTGCCAGTAAGGTCCTGTAAAAATGTTGGTAATTACTGTAAAATGTATTACAGTATAATACTGTAAAGCAATTTACAGTTATTTGTTGTATATGAAATAGTTATTTGTAGTATTTTTTACAGTAACATTTCATTAAACTTGTATTTTTTTTACAGCAATATTTTGTAATTTCACTAATGTACAGTATTTACCTGGCAATCAAGTTACCCATAAAATCCAGTAAATCAATTTTACAGCAATATTTTGTAATTTCACTAAAGTACAGTATTTACCTGGCGATAAAGTTGCCAGTAGAATCCTGTAAATACCCCCAATATTCAAGAAGATGCTGTAATAGTTTAACATTTAAAAAGCTGAAAAGAATCATTTTAACAGTAAACTGTTTTCTATTATTTACCATTGTGTTGATGTAAATGCATTAAAACATTTAATTTAATTAAAAAAAAACTTTAAAAAAAAAACACAAAGTCAAAGCTGTTGTAGAAATATATTTATTAAAATAATAGGCAAATTACTGCAAGACTGGTAACAATTTTACTTCTTCAAGTACAGAAAATCTTTTCCATATCAGTCACATAATGACTACAAAGAACTTGTGAGACTTAAAAGCAAGATTCTGGGTTCAATTAAAGTTAAAGGGAAAGTTCATCCAAAAATGAAAATTCTGTCATCTTTCTGTTTACTCACCCTCAATTTGTTTCAAACCTGTATGAGTTTCTTTCTTCTGTTGAACACAAAAGATGATATTGTAAAGAATTTTGGTAACTACACAGCTGAAATTAAATGGCTGCCATCAACTGTTTGATTACCAACATTTTTCAAAATATCTTCTTTTGTGTTCAACAGAAGAAAGAAACTCATTCAGGTTTGGAACAAATTGAGGGTTAGTAAACAGAATGATTAAGGAATTTCCATTTTGGGGTGAACAAAGCTCAATCAACAGAGTGGCATTATGGTTAAGTCGCATCTCTTGTTAAAACTCACATTTCTTCTTTTTGTTTAAATATTTGTGAAAAACATAAAAAATGATTACAGTCTGATTGACATCATTCCCTATAAAAACATTTTAACTATTTTAACTGAACAAGATTATACAAAGAATTAAGTGTCATTTTATAGACATCTCCTCATGTAAAAATGTTTTCATATATATACACATTTGACAACTCACATGTTCAACCATTCAAAGTCCATTAGCCTTCTGAGAAGAGTAGACACATGAGGATTGACAGTGTTGTTCTTCTTCTCTGATCTCTTTCCACTTTTTCTGTCGGTCTTGGTACCAGTGGATGGGTTGATTCCAAGAAAACATCTGCACAAAAATCAGTCAGAAAAACACAAGCAGAAGCTTTAGGATCATGTGCAGACTAATGAAAACATACCACTTTACAATAAGCATGTTTTGTAAAGGGTTAGTTCACCCCAAAATTACATTTCTGTAATTAACTACTCATTCATCTGTAATTAATCATCTACTGACCTTCATTAATTTTCAGGAACACACATTAAGATGTTTTTGATGAAATCAGAGAGGTTTCTGAACCACACATAGACCACACCATCATTACAACTTTCAAGGCGCAGAGAGGTAATAAAAACATCATTAAAATAGTCTATGTAACTACAGTGGATCAACCTTAATGTTATGAAGTGATGAGAATACTTTTTGTTCTAACGTAGCACCTGGAATCGCTGCACTGTGTTTACATTAACAGCACCAGAGACTGACATAGAAGAGATTGTTGAATAAAATCGTTATTTGGGGTTTTTTGCACACAAAAAGTATTATCGTGGCTTCATGACATTACGGTTTATCCACTGAAGTCACATGGGCTATTTTAACAATGTCTTAACTGCCTTTCTGGACCTTGAAAGTTGCAATTATTTTTCTTTCTATGTGGGGTTTAGAAACCTAAAAAAATTCTTCATTTGTGTTACGAAAATTAGGTCAGTAGTTAATTACTGAAAGAAATTAAATTTTTGGGAAATTTAACTAATCCTTTAACATATACACATTTATATTTAAGTTAATGGTTACCTGTAAACAAATTCAAGTGTGCAGGATGCCTCGTGCTGGTACACCAGATTAAAGTTGTAGTAAATTGCAAACAAAGCAGCAAATCCAGCCATAAAATTGGGGTGTCGATTCATAACAACTTGACCCTCAATACTCAGCAACCACTGGGTTGCAGTGAGAATTTCCTAAAAATAACAAATATAAGAAACACTTTATAAAAATGTATGCTAAAATACAACAGACAAAATGTATCAAGTAATTTAAAGATTTTGGATTTTTATTTCCCTCCCCTCATTGATATGGCCTTTTAAATGCCTAATTAAGTCATTCAGAGTTGTACATGTGAAATGACAATATCCAATCTGGCAAATCAGTGTTGTGTCTATTTGGTCAAATCTGGCACCTTTACGAGACTTCTGATAACCTGTATGGTCTCTATATAGATGTGACTTAAAAGCTGCAAATTTGGTAAATGCACAAGAACATTCAGGTACACCACAGGTAAAACAGCAGTTTGGAAAATTACTGTGACCTTTCATATGCTTGGTAAAACCTACAATGGTATTGCTCTCATGTTGACACAATTTACAGTCAAACATTTCTCTTTCAGATTTAGGTTCAAGGAATATTAAGAAGACGACAACTATGGGAACTTTGAACAGAAAATAAAATGATTTTGAATTTAGTTATGAATAAGGGATTTGTTAAACACTGGTTTTACATGCTCTCAATAAGAAATCCAAACAAGTGAAATAAATGAGAAAATAGCAGCATCAACGATGTTAAAATCATATATATATATATATATATATATATATATGATATATGTTTATCATCAGCAAAGCTAACTGCACGTGCGCATTTAATGTAGTTTTGTCTCAACAGCACTTCAGCACTTTATGTCTTGTCTTCCAAACTGAAAATGCTAGTAAGAAATCAAAACTGGTGAAATAAAGGAGAAAATAGCAGCATTTAACGATGATAATATCATATAGCCTTTACTAATGTTTTTCGTCAAAAAAGCTAACTGCACGTGCGTCTAGTTTTGTCTCACCAACACTTCTTCAGATTTGTCTGGTCTGCCAAACTGCAAATGCTCTAAAAACACTCTCTTGAGAGCAAAGTCGAATAAAACTGTAAAAATCTGCAGCATTCGTCCATATTTACGATGGTTTTACCTTATAACAGTTCAGCTTCGTCGTCTCGGCGCTGTTACGGCGCGCCCCTCACGATTCTATGACTCGCCTGAAATTTAAAGTTAAAGACACATTCCTTTACTAAATAAACGTAACGTTTTGACGGACAAAAATATTGGAATCAAACACTTTTACATCTTACTAAATGTCCTGATAACACACAGTTGTTAACAAGTCGATAAAATAAATAGCATCTCACATCTGTTCAAAATATGAATCGCTAAAACAGCATTAAGTAGTACATTAGATCGTAATATTTATGGACGTAAATTTAAGTTAACTTACCAAAAATTGAAAAAATAGTGCCTTTTATATTCAACTCTTCTTGCCCTGCTCCAGTCCACCAGTTTTGAAATCTCAGCCCGCGCAATCCCATAATGCCACATCACAGTTCATTGTTGTAAAACCATATGAACTACAGTGAGAACACCTCTTAGCTGTAAATCAGTTTACAGTTGACAGGGAAATATACTGTTAACAACTGTAATACTCTTTTTGACCCATAATGCATTGCGAATTACAGTTATAACTTGTAAAATGATAAAACAATACATTTCAGTAGAATTTTGCTGTAGAATCTACAGCAATTTTTTACAGTGTACCAGGTGCCGCCAAAAGACAGCGCCCAGGTTGCAGAGGCAACGTTAACGAGACACGTGCAGAAGTTAAGAAATTAGTCTGTTTGTCTAAAGTTCCGTGATATAACATGATCAAGAGCACAGTTTACAATTAATATATGTTCAGTGAATTAAATGGTGATTTTAGTGACCACCACTTGATTAGAGTCTTATGCATTGCCATATGTTCACATGCACAACTACAACACGCCAAAAAGTCTAACACGAGTCAAGGGACAAGAGCCCAACTCAGGGAAACATTACGATGATGGTGACTCTTGTTAGCTGGGAACGTTCCTAAAATATTAAAGTAGACACACGTTCTTAAAAACCAAGGAATGTTCTGATAAACTTTTAGGTGGAAAGCATATCTTTTTTTAATGCGGTTAATAATTTTGAATGGGTTACTATAAAGAAACTAAATAATTCTAACTATTTGAATTTGAATTTATAATGATATTCCTTGTAATCTGTTGCCCAGTTTTTTTTAGCATATTCAGTAAGTTTGCTTAGTTTACTTTGCTACGCATGCAAATAAATTAAATTTTACTTCACTGAACTTAACAGGATACTGGGACGCATGCATTACAAACATTAATGGATGTCTTTGCAGAAAACGGGTAAAAATATGCCTTTCAATTATTTTTCGTTTTTCAGTTCAGACTTTCAAGTGAAATAAGTAGTATTACAAGAAAAACACATTTATTAGGCCTCACCCTCTACTCAAAAATTCAAAATGATTCTTACACAAGACAAGGTACCGGAAAAGTCTCCTTGAACAAAACAATAAAACATGCAGAGAGGTTCGACTAAGATCTGAACTTTATTACAAACATAGACATGCACAACGTTTAAAGTAACAGAAAGTAAAATGAACATTGAGGTGGAAACAAGAAGACAATGAAACAATAACTATCTTTAAGATGTTCACCTGCTCTACTCGTTGTCTTCTCTCTCTCTCTCATAACCTGTGTGTCTTTTTATTTAATACGTTCACCTGCTCTAATCGTCGTATTCTCTCTGTCGTCACCTGTGTCTCGTTTAAGTTCTGAATTTGCCAATTGATTGACGTGGCGAGGCATATTCCCAATCATTGACCGAAATAAAAAAATTCCCGGCAAGAAGTGACATTTAACCTGAGTTTGCCCAAACAAGGATGGCTAGTCCTGCCAAGGTTCAAAAGGCAGACGAGAACACACTGGAAGGGTTCCTCTTCAGCGTGTCTCCCAGGAGAGAATCAAGAACGGGAACCCATTTTTCAGAGCCGTAATTCAATCTGCCAGGCAGGAGTACCACGGAGTCGTGTTTGTTTTTCTATGGAAAAGCCAGCGTTGTTCATGCAGGTGGCAAAGAACGGCAACATTGTGAGACTGCGGAATGTCAAGCGGAGTTTGAGTAAGATCTGTTGTCTTATAGCCTATGTGGTTCCTTTAATTGCGCTCACCCGAAGGGCTTAACGAAAATCTTTTGCTTGTTCCTCAGGCTTTTCCGATCCGGATGGTTACGACATCTTATGCTCCTTTAACCAGCATGGAAGTGACGAGCCTGCCGTTCCTCCCCTGTGCGCCGCCGAGCTCCAAGAGGCGCTCAATATAGCGGAGGTGAAAGCCCTCGGACCGAAACAGAAGGTGAGAATGTTAAAACTTAAAATGTTATAATGCTTAAATGTTAATGTTTCTGTGCGTCCATTGACCGAAATGGACAGAGCCTCACACTTTCTTTCTTTTTTGCAGGTGGGAGAAGTTTTTGGAAAAGTCAAACTCAACGGTTCTGTGAGCAAGGTAGTGCCCGTCAACTGCTCTGATTGTGAGCTTAAGGAAATCGTTATCAACGACGGGACTGGCGACATGAAGGTGACCCTGTGGGACCCTTTTGCGAATCCCAAAAAGGCCATGAAATCTTACGCCTTCAAAAATCTGTGCACCCGGGACAGAGGGTACATATACCTGCGCACAGGCCCGTCCAGCGTCGTCGAGCCGATTACCGATTTTACCGAGTCGGAAGACAAGAGCGAAACTAGCCAGCAGGAATCGAGGTCAACAGCGCTTTTGAGTGCCAAAGTGAAGGGCGTCGAAATCACCATCCAACGCCGGTGTCCCAGTTGCCGAGCCAGACAGACGGCGTTCATTGAAAAGTCCGTGTTGCACCGGTGCAAGGGCTGCAGGCTGAAGCAGTCATCGCTGGCCTTCGTTGCCTCCTTCTCGGGAAAGGCCATAGTCGGGACGGACAACGGCGAAGTCAATGTGGTCCTCATCAGCTCGGCGCTGTCCATCTACTTGCGGTGGGCCGCCCTGTGCAGTATGTTGAACGACGCAGAGGCCATCGAAAATCACCTTCTGGTGTTACCCGGCCTAGACCTGACCATCAATGCTGATTGGTTCCTTTTGTCTATCCAACGAGCTGTTGAGCCACCTGCCCCTTAGGAGGAGACTTTAAATAACTCTGATGAATTCCTTCAGGAGATGCTGGAACTTGCTGAGGTTGCAGACCACCTGCCTCTTCACACACAGCCAGTGGTACTTCCAGCACCTGAAGAGACGTTGAGTGAGGTACAGTGTTTGTTCACAAGATTCCGTTTAGTTCGTTCATGTTTGGCAAATGACTTTGCCACAAATGTCCGGTTTGAAATGCCGTACTTTAAATGCTTTATTTAGTACGTATTTTTGTTGAAGTTCTGCTGAATGTTTCTGTTCGTGTTTCTTGAACAATGTGTTTAGAACGTTCTTTTGATGTTATTTGTAGGTGATAAATGTAGGTGATAGACATTGGTTAAAGAGTTGGACTTGTAACCCGAAAGTTGTGAGTCTTAGGGCTCCCAGAAAATATAATTGGGGGGAGTGAATAAACACCACTCTTGTTCCAATAACAAAAGGAGCCATTGAGCAAGTGTGACTTCTGCGTTTAACGCAAGCACCCACTGCAGTTTCTAGTTGGGGAGACTTAAAGCAGAGTGAAATTGGAAAATAAGAAATTAGTTGAATCAGAACAGCACTTCTATACACCACTGCAGTGTGCGGTGTAAGCAGTGGTGGAGGAAGTACTTAAGTTTAGTACTTAAGTAAAAGTACAACTACCCTGCAAAATATATACTTAAGTAAAAGTATAATTACTACATCAACATCTTAAGTAAAAGTCATAAGTACATACTTTTAAATTTACTTTAAAGTATTTTTTTAAGTAAAAGTACAATCAGTTATCTCGATGTCTGGGCAGTTCAATTGTAATAGTCACAAACAATTTATATTGTGTACTGGAAAGGGTTGTTGTGCAAGCTCTCTGCAATACTGACACACTGTAAAAATCTGGTTATTTACTTATTACTCATTAAATATTAATTAAGCTAAGCCAATTATGACATACAAATTATTTTATTTTTACTATACTGCAGTAAAAAAAAACTCAAAAGTACACAGGTGAGTGTTATTCTGAACACTTTAATCAAATTTGTATGACCAGTTTATTCTGCTCAACAGCAGTTGCTTTAGTCCTTTACCTTGGCCTGCATGGGGAAATTTTTGCTAAAACTGCATTTGAGGCTTATACTCCATTGATGACAGAAAATCCAAAAGCATTACGCTAATAATGTATAACACATTAGAATGAGAAAAAAATAAGCACCAAACAAAATTTGACAAGGGTGAGTGCTTCTCTTAAAACATGCAAGCAATATTGCTATTTAGAACTCTGATCAACCTAATATAACATTAACAGGACAAAAAAAAAAAAACAATGAAGTCAATATAAAGGCAGATGCTACGATAAGAAACTTAAAAACAAAGGACCTTCAAATAAAAATTTTGGCCAGGCAATCAAAGGTCAAAAGGGCAAAATGCCCCTATAGAACATGAGAGTATTAGAGCCCTAATACTGTATTTGGTTCCGCATAGCATTACCAATAGTTTTTGTTCAATTTCAACAAAATTTGGTTCTCAAAGTTTTTTGATACTAGCCTGCCTCTTTTTGCAGAAAAAATGTGCCCTGCTGTGCTAAACATTCGTTTGCATGCTGCTGATGGGAGCAGTGGTGTGTTGAGCTTCAGGGACAAATTAAAAACTGCGGGCACTGACTTGAGTATGTCCACTGAGGTAGAAGTGTTGGCCAGATAGGCATCCAACTGTTTTGTGGTTTCGTGGACATTTCCCTTCATAAGGCCAAAAAAGTCTTCCTCCTCAGATCCAGAATGGCTACCAGGTGATGATAAGGCTGACTCTTCCTCCATGTGTGTCTTGATGTAGTCCATGCCTGCACACACACACACACACACACACACACACAAAAAAATCCAAACATGAATGAAGTGTATTTCTGTCTAGCCTTTTAAAAAACATATATTGGTTAAAATGAACCACTACCCATTATTCTATTAACAAATGAATGCTTGACAAAGAAATTATTTAAATGACTTACCCAACTTTAGCAAGTTTTCATTGCTTGTCCATGATGTGCGGAACTTAGGAAGTAAAATTGCAGCAGATATGAGTTCTGGGTCATTCATCATTTTTCCAAACCGCTGCTGTATTCCTTCCTGAAGAGCAGAGATCAGTGGCTGGCAGAACTTGGATGAAGTTTGGAGGCGGTCCAGCTTCACAGTTAGGAGCGCTATAGTGGGTACCAGCCATCCCATGTGGACATCCACCTCTCCCTGCAATATGTTGAGTGCCTTAGAGACTGGGCTCATGGTTGATGCATAGTCAGACAAGAAAGCAAGTTCTGCAGGCTGAACCTGTAAAACACCATGTGAGAACATGCATAATGTCAGCATGATAAGCATAGGCTACACTATTTCAGTTCAATTAAATGGAGTAAATCATTAGTAAACAACATTATTTTACACAATCAATAGCCTACCACATCACAACTACGTATCTGCTCCATGACAAACTTACATTGGGACGTTAAGTGCAATGGTCACTGCTCTGACTGCTCCTTCTCCACTTTCCCTAATTATCCTCAGTATTCGCTCAACTGCAAGGAAGAGAGAGTTCCACCTGGTCTCAACTGGACGGATCAATTGCAGCTTGCACTCCCTCTCAATAACCTCTGCAGCTGTAGATGACCGGGAACTCTTATTCCAAAGAGCTGAGCACTTGGCAAATGCTGCACGAGATACCTTCTTGTACATAGCATTTGATTCAGCTTTTCTAGCATCTACGGTTGAGATCAAATTCTGAATATGACAGGCACAACGGTGATGCTTTGGAAGCTGTTATTCAGAACACTCATCTTCTTCCTCCATCAAAGCTTCCACTTCAACACCCTCTGTCTCCTCTTCTGCATCCTCCTCTTCACTGTCATCCACACCTTTACTCTCATCTGTAATTGAACTTCCTTCATCTTCACATGCATAAACTCGGAAGGCCTTAATAAAGTTTGAGGCATTATCTGTTGTGGTCCTAACAATTTTTTCACGGATGTTATACTCACTATGAATATCATTAAGCGCACTGGCTAACACATCATAAGAATGTGTCCCTTTCAGCCTTTTACAAGCCAGAGCCACAGACTTTCTTTCTAGGGTATCTGGCTCTATCCAGTGGGCAGTAGCCCCAATGAAACTTTGCCTATGAGCGGTCCAACAGTCTGTAGTTGTGGCAATATACTTAACAGTCTGCATTGCATTCTTCAATTTTTCTTTCATTTGCTTTGTGCACTTATCAATTCTCTCTCTCAATGTTGTACGTGACATGACTGTGTAATCAGGTTGAGTACAATGTATTAAATCAACAAACCCAGTCTGTTCTACTACTCCAAAAGGGTGCAAACCCTGGACAATAAAGTTAACCACTGCAAGGTCTATGGTCTTCTGAGATACTTTGATGTCCTCAAGTTTTCGCTGCTTTATTGAAGAACCTCCATCAGCAAACAATGTCCCCTTCTTTTTAGAAGTTGCTGCCAAGTACTCCTTCAGAAGTGCTCTGTGCTTTCTCTATAAAAGATAGTGACAACAGAATTAATACACATTTAGCATTAGTAGTATTAGTATTTAGTAATATAGTCAATCTACAACCAAAATAAATCTCACAACATAATGTATTTTTTAAAATATTTTTTTTATAAATACAAATATTTTTTAAGGGTTCAAGAATTAATCTAAACCACTACTAGTTAAGTGCAAGTGCAAACACTAACCTTACATTTTACTAGCATATGATATTACTTTGTTATGACTGGCAACATGTAAGTAAGTACCACAAAAGCAAAAAGCTACTGTATTTGCCATGTTTGGACCCTAAAGTTACAGGATTTTAGATTTACGTTAATACAAAACCACAGTGCATACGCAAATTTTTTAGAATTTGCAAACATATGGGGCACTGAAACGCGAAACCAACATATGTTTGCAAATTCTAAAAAATGTCATGATATTGACAAAAAACAACTGTCATAGTGCAAAATTGTTCCCAATCGAATCAAACCAAGATATAGTTTTGCCTGCATGCTTACTTGTAAATGTCAACTAAATACCCAATGTTGAATGGTAAAGAAGCTAGAACATATGTCCATATGTATAAAAAGTTTGAAACTTTTTTCATCGAGTCAAAACAAACAGGTATTTTAGCCAACTACTAATGTACAGATATATAGCAGTAGTTTGCTCATATCCAAAAATGTAACGTACTAGCAAGCTATCGTCCCTGCTGTGCTAATAACCAGCTAATGAAGTTGCCCTGTTAGTGCTAACGTTACCACTAACTGGCTATGTTATGTTATGTTGACATCCGTTTTTCTATAACAGTCATAGCACCATTTCATAGCAAGTTTGTAACTTAAATATTAATAACTAGCATTGCATGTCTTACCTCTATATGTTTCTTCAAATTTAAAGGGGAGTTTTTAAACGCCAACAGTTCTTTGCGTTGAGGTAGGCACTTGACACATTGAAAACGCCAGGAGTCATTCTTTGAACCTTTAAATTCAAATAACTTGCTTAAATAAGGCCAGGGATGTCTCTCAGAATCAGAGCTGCAGGGCACAGGCTCAAGCTCCGTCGACGTTGTTGGCTCTTCGTCCATGTTTGATATTGGTGTCCACCGTGTCCTTCGATTTACACACTTCCGCTTGTGTTGTTTCAAAACGCGCGCTGAGCGTGTGAGTTCTTTGACCAATCAGATCTCCGATCTGTTTCAACGTGCATTGGCCAGCAATGCCAAAACGTCAGTCGACCAAAAAATGTGTATGCAAGAGATTCGGAAGGATGTAACGACACGCATTTTAATAATGTAGTGGAGTACAAAGTACAGATAATTGCTGAAAAATCTACTTGAGTAAAAGTAGGTATGCATTATTTTTTTTAATTAAGTAAAGTATAGATACATAAAAATGTACTTAAGTACAGTAACGAAGTACAAATACTTCGTTACATTCCACCACTGTATACAGACTATTTTACGATTAGAACGGTTAGGGAACATCAGCAAACAACGTGAAACTGAAAATAAATACTTCAATGTTATCCCATTTGATTTTTTTAGATTTGATTTTTTTTTTATTGTTTAATTGTTTATGAAAAAAATCTATTCATTACCCAGATAGGACACTCCACCTGGCTTACGTTAGTTTACATCTGTATTTACATCTGCAGTACCTAGTTTGCTCATCTCCAATACCTCTCAGAGATGTCTGAACGTCTTTAATATGTCTGATAAAGATCTGGAGATCTACTGCTTAAAAACATCTGCTAAACATCTTATAAAGAGCAGCTTTACATCTATTCTAAATCATACATATCTTACACACATCTTCTAGATGTCTATAAGATGCCTGAAAGCAGACATCTATGAGCTGTATTGCAGATGAGGAAACTATGTTATGTAGATGTCTTGCAGATGTAAATGCAGACGAAGTAAGCCAGATCATGGTGTAAATTGAAATTAACAAAGACTAAAATTAATAAATGTTGTACAAGTGTTGTTCATATTAGCTAATGCATTAAGCAAATTTGAAAAAAGTAGAATCTTATTGTAAAGTCTTACCATGTCATAGTTAGGCCTGTCGTGATAACAAGTGTTTTTTTAAATAAATTGCATCAGAAATGATTGCGATAGCTTATATTATCACCGTTTTATGAACATTTTAACTCACTGATTGTGTAATGATTATATATTAATAAATCTACACTCTTTAAAAGAACAAAGTGCAATTCAATTCAAGTTTATTTATATAGCGCTTTTAACAATGTGCATTGTGCCAAAGCAGCTTTACAGGAGCAAACAGGAAAAATACAAAGGTAAAACACAGCACAGTGTAAGGTGTTTATAGAAGAAGTAAGATCATTCTAATAAATAATATTAAATTAAAAACTATCCCGGTGAGTAAGCCAACACTACCCTGCTGTGGCGAGGAACCCAAACTCCAATGATTGATTAATGAACAAAATAAACACTCAGGAGAAACCAGGCTCAGCCGGGAGGGCCAGATACCCTCTGATGTGTCATAGCTGCACTCAGTGACCCCGACCAAAAACCACTAAACAAATATCAACGAGGAAGAGCACACCATCTGCAACCCAGAAAGTCCCACTCGCCGAAAACCGTGTAGCTTCAACCCCGTCCCATCCCATGATCGACACCAGAAAACAGGGGAACCACGAGGGAAAATAGTAATGGCATGTTGAAACTTAATTCCTCTGTTGTCCGACATCGACCACAAAACCAGACCCACACAGTCCCAGCAAATGAATCCCCCCAACCACAACCAACGAGCCCCCTCACTCCCCACAAACACCCACCCAGGAACCTCCAATCAGGGCCCCTGAATGCAGCTATAACTTCAAACTGCTGACATGTGATGTCAGTTTAGCATAAATACCAAGTATTGTAACTTCAGCATTAATGTGACAAGTACTCCGTCTTTGCTCCTGGTTGGGCATGGAGTGGACTAATCTGGGGTGGTCTGATGGTCGTATTTCTCTTGGGTGGTGGTGGAATTGTGTTAGATGGAGCTGGGATGGTCAGTCAGTCTGCAGTTGTAGGTGGCGTAATCTCTAGTTGGGGATGGGGATATGTCGATCATCTGGACCTGGTGGAATTTCTCCCTACCTCGGGACGGGCATCCCGAGGCGGAGGCAGAGAGAGAATAATTACGTACCTGCTGTTCATTAACCCTGCATTGTGAAAGATTGGGTGAAAAGATGTGTCTTTGATTTAGATCTAGATCTTTAAATTGGGAGAGTGTGTCTGACCCTCGAATAGTATTAGTATTAGTATAGTAGTAGTCAAGTCTTGAGGTCACAAATGCATGAATAAGCTTTTCTGCATAAAATATTTTGTAATTTGGCAACAAGGTGGAAGGTGGAAGAAGGCTGTTTTTGTGATATTTGAGATGTGATTTGTAAATGACAGGTTGCCGTCTAATATATCGCCTAGGTCTTTAACTGTATTTGTTGGAGTAACAGTGCAGCCTTTAATTTGCAGCCTGTAATCGGAGATATTCTGTTTACATGGAATTTACTAGTCATCTAATGTTTTATGTCTTTGATGTACTCTGCCAATTTGGATAGTTTGAAGGAATCATCTGGTCTTGATGAGATAAATAGCCGAGTATCATCTGGATAACAGTGGAAGCTAATTCCATGTTTTCTAATAATGTTGCCGAGGGGCAGCATGTATATTGAGAAAAGCAAGGATCCTAAAACCGATCCTTGAGGTAATCCATAATTTACTTGCGTAAGATTTGACGATTTCCCATTTAAATGGACATATTGATATCTGAAGATCTGAACCATTGTAGTACCTGTCCCTGAATACCGGTATAATTGTCTAAACGATCTAATAGTATTTTATGGTCTACAGTATCGAAAGCAGCACTAAGATCAAGAAGGACTGAGAGTGTGATGTTACCTTTATCTGATGCAATAAGAAGGTCATTGACTACACTGAAAGGGAAACAAACCAACCAACTATCATGAAAACAAACACTAACATTAACAAACATGAAATGTAAAAGCAGTTAAGGAATGAAAGAAATAGATAAAGGAAAGAGTGGCAGTATTACATCAGATATTCACATCTGCATACACCATCAAGAACAATCTCCTTATTTAAAGGGGTAAAAGCTTAAATCGCAGCTATTAAGCAATAGATCATATACTTGCATTGGCTTCTTGGGTGTGCTGGGACAAGTTCTGTTGCACGTGAACAAAGTTTCAGATTCCTGATGGGTTTAGAGCAAGCGGGTGAGTCTGTTGGATTCTTTCTTGGGACCGGATTGTCTGATGAAGGTAGAACAAACTTCCGAAGCAATCTGCCGGAAGAAGCTTTCTCCAAGCTGTCTCGACAGGTGTGCGAACACGAGATAGCAAATACCAACAGACAAAGTTTCCTCCGTCCACAGATGTTTTAAGTCTGGGGTTAAGTCCAAAGCGATGATATGATTTTGGGCTCGAAAACATGCTTCTTTGTGCGGCTTATTAACTCATTTGCATTTATGGTCGCCTGGAATTTTGAAGCTCTAATAATCTTGAAATAATATCAAATCAGTATAGTATAAAATACATTACTGTGCTATACACCATCTTTTAAGAAATGATGAGGGAAACATTTAGATATGAAACTTGAAAGGATTATAAATACAATGACCTTTAGTTTGTACAAGAATGTAAATATAAACAGAATACAACTAAACACACATGCTTTTGAGGTAATAGGTGAGGCCATATAACATGGGGACAAGCATACAATGTGGATATACATTTCGAACCATTATTTTGTGTCTCAGGAGAGAACAAGAGGACTTATTCAACAAGAAATGTATCAGTCTCTCTGCCATATGGTGAGTGTCTTTTTTTACCTTCTCCCCGATGGTCCTTTGAAGTCCAGGGGAGGGTATTGGAATCTGTCCTGGTCAGTGATGGATGTGGTAAAAAAGGCAATTTGACCCAAAATACCTGGCGCCGGTTTGACTCCTGCTGAGAGCTTGTAGTTTTATGGACAACAGATGGCAATCCCTGTTCTACCCCATATTCTACACTGAATTAATTAAATCCTGGCACACCTGACATTGATTGTGAAGGTAAGAACTTTTACACTTCATTCATTCCATATCATATATTCATATACTCCACATCAGATTCTGGAATAGACCTGTGTGTCTATTAGGGCTGTGTGATTTTGGAAAAATAATGTAATTGCGATTTTTCTGACAGAAATTGCCACTTAAATTTGATTTGCGATTTAATTTAAATGTAAAGTCAGGTTTCAGCTCAATATCCATTTGCTAATATTCTAAACTGTATAGATCAGGGGTGTCCAAAGTCGGCCCTGGAGGGCCACAGTCCTGCAGAGTTTAGCTCCAATTTGGCTCAACACAACTGTTTGGAAGATTCTAGTCTGCTTTGTGAGACCTTGATTAGGGTTGAAGCTAAACTTTGTAGGACACAGGCCCTCCAGGACTGACTTTGGACACCCCTGGTATAGATTGATGTTGGGAGTAAAATAAATTCAGAGAAATGATTCTCTCTTCGTTTTGTTTACTAATAAGGTCTCTGTGTTGTTGCAAATAAAGCTCAATATGGTGATAATATCATCATTTGATAGTAATAATCTACTATAGCGTTTACCGTAGTACAGTGTTTTTCAACTCCAGTTCTCTGACCCATTCTTTCAAAATGTTTAGGTGTCTCCCTATTTAAAACACCTGATTAAACTCGGCAGCTCTTTAGTGCCTTAATAGGCCATTTTCACAAGGACTTCACTTAACTTCTGCCTTTTTCGTAAATCAACATACAACCGTCTGGTAACAAACAACAAGAAAAAGAAGGCCATGGCTGTGTGACTGGAGGTCCGATGAATTCCGAAAATGTACAGAGTTGCCGGTTTATGGCAAAGGGATAGATTTAAGAGCCAGATTCAAAGGTTGCCTGGCAAGCATCAGCTGGCTGGAAACGCAAAAAGGCTTCACCGAGTGCTTCTTCATTGCGGAGCTGCAGGTACGAGCGAATGTGTACCCAACAGCTGAGTCCGACTCGCAGGCAGGCCCAAAACAACAGCCTCATGCAAGCTCTGTTCATCGAGATTGGAATCGGTCTCCCACATCCTGGGGCAGTCTGTCATGGTTTCACCGCTCCTTGTCAGGTATTTCTTGGTTTAGGGGTGGAATCATACAGAATCCTTTGTTTCATGTGGGGAGAGATGTTTTTGACCTTGTGGCCTTCCATACTCGTTGCATCATCGTTCCTACCCTCCTGTTTCCTAGTTTGTGTTAATTAGCTTCCCCTTAGTGTTTGATCTGTGTCCCTATCTATCATCCTGTGTTTGTCTCCCTATAAAACATCCTCTTGTTTCATTGTCCTGTGCTGGTTCGTTGTATGTAGCCGTCGATGTACCTGTGTATCATATCTTGCTCGTGTTAGTTCAGTGTCATATCCAGTGTTTGTTTTGTTAGTTAGTGAGTCTCCTTGTATACATTATTATTTACCCTGTCTTGTTCTTCCCCAGTGTGGGTTTTGTTTAGCCCGTTTTTGTGGTGTTCTTTATTATTAATAAATCCCTGTTACCCCTACCAACCATCTCGTCTCGTGCTTGCCTGCAATTGGGTTCTCTTCTCCCCTGTCTATATCGTGACAGAACAACCCGCCCGTACTGAACCCAGCAGGCAGTTACGGTCGAACCGATGGATGGTCCAAGATCCTGCCAAGCCCATACCTTGTTTGGTTTCAAGCAGAACGGGAAGTTCGTGAAGGACTTTGCCATGGACTTCCTGGCGTCAGCGCAGTCCTCGGGGTTCAACGAGGCAGAGCTAAAGATAATTTTTAATAGCTGCCTTGATGAGCCCCTAGGACCTGCTGAAATGCGGCAGCTGAAACCCCTAGGTTTAGTGGATACACTCCAGACCTTGTTGGATCGAGAGTGGTCCAGGGATGCCTCCAGGGATGCCTCCAGGGAGAGTTCTCCCACAGGGCTGGTCACCATCCCGGAGGACCAGGTCCTGCAGATCGGGGTCTCGGGCCTCTCCTCACCTCCCGTACCCTCTTCACCGTCCACCAGCCTCACTGGCAAGCGGGGAAGGCGCGAGTCGTGGGACTCCCCGTCCGACTCAAGTGCGGGGTCAGCCGAGGTTCCCACCGGTTCTCTGCAGCCGGCAACACCCCCTGTGAGCCGGTCTAAGAGAAAGAGACTCCGGTGGTCCCGAGTCCGGTGGTCTCGAGCCCGGAGGTGTCAAGCCCCAAAGTCCCGAGTCCGGAGGCGCCGAGTCCGGAGGTGTCAAGCCCCAAAGTCCCGAGTCCGGAGGCCCAGAGTCCGGAGGTGTCAAGCCCCAAAGTCCCGAGTCCGGTGGTGTCATGCCCCAAATATTTTTTTGGGGGGCGCTGTGGGGATGTGACGGTCCGAGCGGCCAGCCCGGCCGCGGATTCTCCCCAGCAACCGGCGCCAAGCCCGGTCCAGCAGCCGGCGTCAAGCCCTGTAGTCCAGCCGGCCCAGCAGCCGGCGTCAATCCCTGTAGTCCAGCCGGCCCAGCAGCCGGCGTCAAGCCCTGTAGTCCAGCCGGCCCAGCAGCCGGCGTCAAGCCCTGTAGTCCAGCCGGCCCAGCAGCCGGCGTCAAGCCCTGTAGTCCAGCCGGCCCAGCAGCCGGCGTCAAGCCCTGTAGTCCAGCCGGGTCACAGCCCGACAGTCCAGCCGGGTCACAGCGCGACAGTCAAGCCGGGGAGAAGGATGGTTTTGCCCAGAGCTCGTGTCAAGTCTCCGGGGGTTCGCGCTCCCGAGCGCCACCCCGGGTTGAGACTGTCCCGCCCTGTCCCACCCCTTTTGCTCCACTCCCCTTGAACTTTTGGCTTCTTCATTGCGGAGCTGCAGGTACGAGCGAATGTGTACCCAACAGCTGAGTCTGACTCGCAGGCAGGCCCAAAACAACAGCCTCATGCAAGCTCTGTTCATCGAGATTGGAATCGGTCTCCCACATCCTGGGGCAGTGTGTCATGGTTTCACCGCTCCTTGTCAGGTATTTCTTGGTTTAGGGGTGGAATCATACAGAATCCTTTGTTTCATGTGGGGAGAGATGTTTGTTACCTTGTGGCCTTCCATACTCTCCCCGAGTCGCGTCATCGTTCCTTCCCTCCTGTTTCCTAGTTTGTGTTAATTAGCTTCCCCTTAGTATTTGATCTGTGTCACCTGGTCCCTATCTATCATCCTGTGTTTGTTTCCCTATAAAACATCCTCTTGTTTCATTGTCCTGTGCTGGTTCGTTGTATGTAGCCGTCGATGTACCTGTGTATCATATCTTGCTCTCTGTATACCATACCTTGTTCTCGTTTACCCCTTGTCAAAGTAAGTGTTAGTTCAGTGTCCTATCCAGTGTTTGTTTTGTTAGTTTTAGTTAGTGAGTCTCCTTGTATAAATTATTATTTACCCTGTCTTGTTTTTCCGCATTGTGGGATTTGTTTTGCCTGTTTTTGTAGTGTTCTTTATTGTTAATAAATCCCTGTTACCCCTACCTACCATCTCATCTCGTGCTTGCCTGCAATTGGGTTCTCTTCTCCCCGGTCTATATCGTGACACAGTGACCTGGGGTGCAGTCAATGCGGATTCTGAGGCACCATAAGATCTGTTGTGAAAGCATCGGATGAGAGGTCCACCGGGAATGGCCGTTTCAAAATCTGAAACCTCAAAATCGTAAGAAAAAGTTTGACTTGAGCATAAGAATAATTGCCTTTCTCTCTATTATTTTATGTACGAAAAAACAACATATGCAATAGAAATATATTGACAACACTTGATGTGCAGTACTGAATACTGGACACACTGTATAATCAAACTGTTTTATATCTTAATTCAATAAATAGTGATCACGAGGACATCCATCCACTGTTTAAATAAAGCGTCTCTACTGCACAGCATCCTCGGACACCCTTTCCACTCGGACACTTCTTGCCACAATAATGTGAAAAAACTTTTTTTTCTAATACTAGACCAAAATATTTTAATCAGTTTCATTTTAACCAAAAATAAAACAATGGCCCAAAAATGTATGTAGAGTTAAAAATGTTTCAATCTGAAGTCTACAGAAATACTCCCTTAGTATTTTTATTCATATGATTATGCTTTTAAGGACCATGAAAACCATGTTAATAAGGTTCAAGTCCTCATTATTTACAAAACTAGACTTGTTGTATATCATTGGTTACCTTTAGATCAAACTGACACTAAAAGATGATGGATTTATACTACATAAAGATTTATTGGTGTGCATGTTTTACTATTGCAAGCCTGAACCTTCTGTGATATGTTTGATTATGTCAATGCTTACACTGATGCCCTGCTGTAGAGAAACAAACCACACAAATAATTTGTGTTCGTCTTCTCATGTGCATTGCATAATGTAACCCCTTATACCATTCAGTGTTTACAGATACACACCAAGATGACTAATAATGAAAATGAAAACAATTTCCACCATTACTTTGGAATTTTTCATTTGTTGAGCATTATGGTGTGTAAGAAAAACAGAGAAAATGTTTTAGAACAAAAACAAAAACTGCTTCATGTTCCTCTGCACAGGACAGGTCTTCTTATCTGACTTTGGATAACAAAAAAAACTTTATTTGCAAACATGGAAGTTTATGTTCATGCTCTCACTTCTCCAATAAAACATTTCAATGGTTTACAATAAGTTTACTCGTCTGATCATTAATTGTTAATGGCTTGTTTGTGACCACAATTACTATAAATACTAGTAAAGTTTTTAACTGTGCGATTCTTATTCTGAGTTTTTCAATGAATTACGGTTAAATGCCACCACATATGAAGGCTAGAGGGCGCTCTCGCGAAGAAACTCCAAATAAGCGCCACAGGCTCACAGAAGAACGGTTTACACACGTACGGTGCGTTCCAAATGGGATATATTGCCCTCCGAAGGGCCCTTCGAGAAAGGGGATCAACATACAAAATGTCACTCCAAATAAAGATTTGACGTTGTTTGTGTTGCTCCTTAAGCAAATTACATTTTAAACTGATAGATCAAGAGATACACATGAGTTTTCCCTCTACAGTTTATACATCAAGAGCTCTACTCTTCAAAGGGAGTAGGGCATAGGGATGATCACTTCAGAATGGAACGCAGGGGCAGTTCAAGGAAATATTTTATTGCTGTTCTTCAAACCTTTTCAGGCATTTTTAAGATAAAATATGTTTTTAATGATGACGTTTGACGAGTTCACATTGTGAATGATTCAATCTCGTAGTGATTTTAGATCGAGCAGTACTTCCGACAGACCAAAGAGCCATAGTTCACAGAAAAGCCGAGCATAAAACACAGAATCAAAGCCGTTGTAATCATCCACAGCCCTCTCCACACGTTTTAGCATTTTAACAAGTCATCAGAAATGCCGCTGAACACATCAGTTTTCCTAAAGTATCCCCTTGAATTCGCCATAAATAGTGTGATCTACAGAGCAGCATATGCACCAAAATGACCCCAGACGAGGCTGAGGGATAAACTCATTTAAAGTTATTAAAACCAGAAGAGGTGATCCTGTCCAGAAACATTTGTCACGCTTGTTGAAAATCCCTTTAAATCCTGATAGCAATCAATAAGTAAGGTTGACAACTACGGACTAACAATTCTCATGTTTCATTGAATGTATTTATTTTAGTGGTGGGCATAGATTTTTTTTTTTAATCTAGATTAATCTAGATTAAAATGGCTCATTTGAATTCTGCCGAAGGCATTCAGAATACGTGTGCTACCCAAATAATGACTAAAAGTAAGTCTTTGAGAACGGGTTTCTCAAGACAGGTGGCGCATTAGACCAGGGGCTCATCTCCTGTTTCCAAAATGCATCTCAAACTGCTTGAGAAAGCTGTTCTACTATGATAATTGGTGATAAAAATAAGTTATGTTCAATAAGATGTACTTGTGTTTACTTTCGCATTAGCTAAGGGATGCTTTGCGTTTAGGTGGTACTTGAGACTGGAAGAGCTCCTATAGTACATTTACATTTAGCAGACGCTTTTATCCAAAGTAATTTACAAAGAGTGAGGGAGCAACAAGCGATAGTTCATACAGCAGCCATAATACATTAGATCTCAATACAAAGTTACTGGTTTCAACTAAAGCTAGACCACTCCCTGTTGAGAGAATTTTTTTTTTTAAACCAATTCCGCATTCCACAAGGTGCAAACAACCTTAGTCTTGTCGATGTTTCCATTGGGAAGCTTCTTAAAATTAATATTCCCTGAAGCAAACCCGGCGGCTTCATAGCTGCATCCATGTTAGCACGTCACGTTTGATGCGGTAATTTCACAGTAACGTTATGTTGTGTACACCACTGAAATCACATATTTTCCACAGTCTACTTTCTAAAGTTGTGATTGTTCTGTTACAGAGGAACAACTTATAAATTCTGGTTGAATAATGTGCTCTCAGAAGAACCAGACATGTGCTATGAGGTGTCCTTATAAAGCTTCAATCTAATAGTGTTTGTATGAGACACAGCTGCTCTTCAATGTCCAGTTAATGAGTAAATTGATGTGTGATGTCATCTGTTCTTCCTTCACCAATGAGAACACATAAGATCTGATGATGATGATGATGAGCAGCAGCTGTTCACAAATCAAAAGCTCTTGTACTTCAGCACTTAAATACACTGACTCAACACTTAAATACACTGACTCAACACTGATATTCTAGTCATTAAACAATCATATATAATATAATCCTAAAATTGTTCATGTTTACTAAATAAGGTCATGTTAGACATTCACATCAAATTAAAATGAAACTTTGAGATAAAAACTTTGTTTCTCAATTGCATACTTTCTCAGACTGGGTCACATACGGGTACATCTAAAAAAAATAGAATATCTTGAGAAAGGTCAATATATATTTTTGTCACCCATTTCAGGAAGTCAAGCCCATATATTACATAGATTCATTACACAGAGTGATATATATTTCAAGCCTATATATCTTAATTTATTATTTCTTTTAATTCCTTTCTTAAAGACCTATGTGCACTGTTAGACATTTCAA
Source organism: Triplophysa dalaica (assembly GCF_015846415.1). Taxonomy (NCBI): domain Eukaryota; kingdom Metazoa; phylum Chordata; class Actinopteri; order Cypriniformes; family Nemacheilidae; genus Triplophysa; species Triplophysa dalaica. The sequence continues at coordinate 17,129 of NW_026622639.1, read as the reverse complement.
AGGGTTTTTACAGTAACTCACTGGCAACACTGTTGTCATTTAGTTACTGTAATTGAGATGTACAGTACCAGAACTGTATTTCACTTTTACAGTGATTAAACAATACTGTAAGTATATAATACAGTCCAGGTACTGTAAAAACCTAGATTAACAGTACATAATAACTGTAATCCCATTCATTGGTTTATGTTTTAGTAAATATAAATTAGATTTTATAATATTTATATCACATTTATTTTTATCCAACACATGTACTGACAATAACTCCCAATACAATATTGAAAAAAGATTTTGTTTTATTTAAATTAATTTAAACATTACAAATGCTTAGAACACAAAATACATTTAAAACAATCAATGTTATTTGCAGGAAGGCATGAACACTTCTGTCATTCAAACCATTGTCGCAAATGTAAAGTAAAGAAAATATTGTACTGTATATTGTATATCTGGAATGCATACAGAGCAGATTTAAATATGGAATTCACCATCAACTGCATCAAACAGCACTTAACAAGTGAAGAAAATTCATTTAAATAACAATCAAATAAATAAAAAAAATTGAGAAATCCTGTAGACCAGCATGAAAACCCATAGTACAGAATACATTACATTCCTAACAAAATCCTTTTGGTTTCCTTTCGACTCCTGATCCTGTAAGAGTCCTACAGGAAAATTATGACGAAGATCCTTCAGTATTCCTTTAGGGCATAGAAATAAATTAATTGCACCCCAAAAAACTGTCAGTACATAATACAGTTGACTATCGCAATAACATTCTCCAATATAACAACACTCTCCAATATTATTTACACATATATATTTTTTGTACTATTTCAACACAAACAACGTTGTAACCTGTGTGATGGTGAGATTTATTTCAAGTCGGTTAGACTCCATTAGTTGTACTTAGAAATCTCCAATAAACTGGAAACTATATATCTACTGTACATATCCTGTTGAGCATTGAGCAGTGTCTCACCTAATCAAAGTTCTTCCACTCAAATTCCGTGAGGTAGCGGAAGGTAGCATGTTCTCCCCGTGCCTCGGGGGTTTCCTCCGGGGTACTCCGGTTTCCTCCCCTGGTCCAAAGACATGCATGGTAGGTTGATTGGGATCTCTGGAAAAATTGTCCGTAGGGTGTGAGTGAGTGAGTGTGTGTGCCCTGCGGTGGGTTGGCACTCCATCCAGGGTGTATCCTGCCTTGATGCCCGATGACTCCTGAGATAGGCGCAGGCTCCCCGTGACCCGAGGTAGTTCGGATAAGCGGTAGAAAATGGAATGGAATGGAATTACCCCTTTCTGGGCAATTAACTTCTTGTCAGACACCAAGATAAGATCTATAGTACTTTCCCCACCCTTCCAAACTCTTGTGGGTTTACTTAGAATTTGAGACAAATGGAAAGATTTGCATATTGCCTGTAACACATTATAACTACTTCCTGCTCGTTTTCTTACATCAATATAAGAATCCCCCATTATATTACATTACTTGGTCAAAGAGTTAAAACTATTTAAAATACACTCAAGACCCTCATAAAAATCATTCTGATTTGGAGGGCGGTAGCAAACTCGAAACAATATTGGCTTAGTTGTAGGAATAAGCAAGTCCAAAAACAGCAACTCCTGTCTAACATTAGAGTATAATTCATTACAATTAATATCTGATCTAATAAAAATACAGACACCCCCACCTTGTCTATTGCTATCTTTCCTAACTACATTATAGTTTTCAATACAAATTTCATTATTATTTACTGACGAGTTTAGCAATGTTTCTGCTACACAAGAAATCCCCACTTTAGAGTCTTTGAGCAACCACCTTAATTTGTGAATTTTTGGTAATGAACTACATACATTTAGGTGCCCAAAGTGCAAACCTTTCCCTTTAAAATAGTCCTTTATCGAATAGTCCGACTTATCCAAAGCTGGAGGCGTCTCTCCTACCGCTGTTCCCACGGCTTCATTACCACTTGCCTGGTCTATCCCACCGACTCCACACCTTTCTCCAGAATGTCCACCACACCAAACTTTCCCCTCCCTACCAGACACTGCAGCTGCCGGCTCCACCTCCATCACAGCCTGGACTACAGCGATGTCTCTGTTCAGCAAGCATGTTCCAAAATCCATGAAACGATCTTTAATTACATCCGGACAAACTTCAGTTGGACCGGGACGTGGATGAATATCCCCCGACACCAGCAAACATATGATAACAAATTTACCAGTGTCAGAATGGTGTTTCGAGACAGAAAGACTGGTCGAACGCAGCCGTAGAAGGGAAAAAATAATACTTTGATTGTATCTAATCGGGACATCGTCACAATCAGCTAAAACCTTTAAACAGCACTTTTCATCAGAAAAGCTACAAAAGATTATAAATGCCAAAGCCGGAATCACAATGCCAAGTACACATCTTGCCATGTTACCGGAAGTGCTGTCTTTTAAAGATGGATATATGTGCATTTCTTTTTTATGCTTTAAAAAGGTTTTTCCACAGTTAAATACTGATATATGGAGCTTGACATTTAACTTTGGAAGGTCAGAAAAGCATGGACTAACAAAAATAGGTGATGTCATGCTAAACCTGATTGGTTTAAACAGTGATAACAACGTGAGAACAATGTATAAGAGATGGAGTCAGATATGTATTGGTCAGACTTCTTCAGATTAACTCTGTATGTCTGTCTTTGACTTATGTCTGTCTTTGACTTGTTCGTGATTTCTCTCAAAATTTGATGATCGATTTCGCCACAACAGGCGTTCCTTATTTCTGGAAAGAGTGTCCACAATCAGATGCAGGTTATTTTTTCCTAGTCTATTGCTATGGTCTTGTTTTTGTTGCTGTTTTTGAAATGGTTCCTTAACAAAGGCATTGCACATGTCTTTTTGATTGTAGCTAGCTACACTTTGTTGAAAAGACAATCATTTTACTGTTATTTTCACTCTTTAAATGGCACTTTACAAAACCTGTCCTTGTAATTATTGATTGATAAAACACTAAGGCACAAGTGAAACAAACCAAACCTCGTGCCTCTGCGATATTCTTCTGCAGGTGTAGGTCTGGCTAGGCGGTTGCTTAGATAATCTGTTTGGTTGCTATGGGCGTGGCTTGTCAACTGTCATATTATAATACACGTATCCATAAATAAAACAAACAAACTCCTGTATCTCTATCACTTTCTATTGCAGAGATATATTGCAGAGTACTTTCTGTTAGAATAATGCACATTTTTCAAAATAGCCCCTTTTGTGTTCTGAAGAATTAATTTTGAATAAATAAAATCTAGGACCATCTTAAATAGATACATTGATTTACAATCATAATATTCTATAAGGCTATCCCATTTAAATGATACTTATTTGGTAAACACACCTCACATAATCCACTATATCCCATTTTGATGTTCTGTTTGGTAGACATGTTTACCATGTCTAAGTGCCTAAATGCATTGAGTTGCAGACATGTGACCGGCTGAGTAGTAATTTGGGTTTACATGCAATTAAACTGGTGTACCTCATAAAGGTGTGTTATATATGTCATAACACGGCATCTTATAACCAGCCAGACATGTGTTATATTTATAGATGTGTAAATATGGAGTAACGTTTAATGCCTGGGCCACACATAATCCGTGTGGAGTATGCGGTGCATAGAGCAACACGTGTGCAGTACAAATCCGTCATGCGACATTGTGTTTCCACACATACTGCGTTACGTTTGTGTGCAAGTACTCCGCATTTTCGGTGTGATTCAGTCAACAATTGTTAAGTAACTTCCCAATGTTTCAAAGATTGTTCGAAAAATAAAAGGTTTATGAAATTCTATTTTCGTCATTGTGATTCTTTCTTTTGTTTAGTGAATTGGGTGTTTTCCTTCATAGATGCACCTCAAAATGTGAAGAGAACTGTCACTGAAGTACTCGCGATGGCCCAGAGACAGCAGGTGTGTAAGTTATTGGATGTTTAATGCATTTTAAATTTATCAAGTCATGCACCTCTTTTATATATAGTTTAGTGACAAACATAGTTTTTTTATTTCTAAGGTAAATGTTGTGATTCCTGAACGACCAAAGGATATCCAATTTGCTGTAAACATTTAAAAAGACTAAATAAAGTATGTTGGAGACTTTTGTTGTTGAGTTAGGCCAAATGTAGTGTCTTTTAAAATTGACGTTGCTTGAAATGTTTTATCTTTTGTTATCATCTGATCATTAAATATGTAATATATCTAAGGTTGTATGGCGAGTACGAGTATTCCATTTTATTTGTATGTGTTACAATTTATGAAAATTATTATTGGTAAATTATGTTTTCTAAGGAAAGTTTTAGTCTTCAAGTTCGTGTGGGCTGTGCAAACATCCCAGTCAACCATAAAACATGATTGTTACATAACTGCAATGTAATCTGCAGTAAACTTTTGTTGTGGCAATGTTACAAGTTCAGCGGAAAAGGGAAATTTGTGACAGACTGTAAGCTTGTGACGTTGCCAGCAAGTAATAACAAAGTTGTGATAAAGTACCAATCAGGATTGGTTCACAATATTCAGTTCTACCAGAAAGACTCAGGAAACATAGAACGATAAATAATATTTATAAAACATAATGTTAAAGATCTTTGGGCATAGGCCCCGTCCAATAAATGAATCATGGCAAAATGATTCCGATGTTCCTGCCTGAAGATAAGGCAGGGGCGGAGCCTACCCCCGGACTGAGGACGGGACCCTGACCTGGTGGTGGTGGTGGGGAGGATGGAGGTTTCACTCATGCGTTAGTTTCTGCGAACGAAAGAGAGGGTGAGTACCATCCTTTTATAATACGTGCTGAGGGATGATAGGCTAACCGTAATTGATTATGCTGTGAGGAGTCTTCCTGATAGAACTTGCGCGGAAGCTTACATTTCTACCAGAAAGACTCAGGAAACATAGAACGATAAATAATATTTATAAAACATAATGTTAAAGATCTTTGGGCATAGGCCCCGTCCAATAAATGAATCATGGCAAAATGATTCCGATGTTCCTGCCTGAAGATAAGGCAGGGGCGGAGCCTACCCCAAAAGAGAAAGTAAACAAAATCCACCCACCGGATGATGTGTCTCCTTGCAGTTCCTAAAGGAGAAAGTGAGAGTCGGTTAGCCATGGTTAAAACATGAAGTAACATTATACCTGCCTTCTATTGATGATGTCTGAATCACTGTTTAATCAGAACCTCCGAAAGTGATTATAGGCTTGACGAAGCCGAAGTGAACAAAGCCAGAGCCTGCACCGGCTATCAGGGCTTCGAAAGCCTTCAAATTCTCCAGAAGCCTGCACAGGCTGAATGGGTTTGCACGAAGCGAACAGAATTTCCCCCAACAGAATTTCCGGAGGCCTGCATAGACTGAATGGGCTTGCTCAAGCCAAAAAATCCCCAACGTATTTCCAGAGCCTGCACGGCTGGATGGGCTTGCAAAAGCACAAAAAGAAATCATAAATAAACAACAAACATAGAAACGACAGAGCCTGCTCAGGCTGAATGGGCTTGCAAAAGCACAAAAGGAATCATAAAATAAACAACAAACATAGAAACGACAGAGCCTGCTCAGGCTGGATGGGCTTGCAAAAGCACAAAAAGAAATCATAAATAAACAACAAACATAGAAACGACAGAGCCTGCTCAGGCTGGATGGGCTTGCACAAGCCAACAAAAATCCCCAACGTATTTCCAGAAGCCTGCACAGGCTGGATGGGCTTGCAAAAGCACAAAAGAAATCATAAAATAACAACAAACATAGAAACGACAGAGCCTGCTCAGGCTGGATGGGCTTGCAAAAGCACAAAAGAAATCATAAAATAAACAACAAACATAGAAACGACAGAGCCTGCTCAGGCTGAATGGGCTTGCACAAGCCAACAAAAATCCCCAACGTATTTCCAGAAGCCTGCACAGGCTGGAAGGGCTTGCAAAAGCACAAAAAGAAATCATAAAATAAACAACAAACATAGAAACGACAGAGCCTGCTCAGGCTGGATGGGCTTGCAAAAGCACAAAAGAAATCATAAATAAACAACAAACATAGAAACGACAGAGCCTGCTCAGGCTGGATGGGCTTGCAAAAGCACAAAAAGAAATCATAAAATAAACAACAAATATAAAAACGACAGAGCCTGCATGGGCTGAATGGCTTACACGAGCCACTTATTTCCGGGAGCCTGCACAGGCTGATTGGCTTGCATGATGAGCCGCAGAATTGACTCAAATCTTACAGAGGCTGATATGAGGCTTGCCCCAAGCCGTGCAATAGTAACTTATACTTATACCACCACCACCAGTAATTGCAAAGTAGTACCTTACGTTTGTGGAGAATGCCTGCTGAGCATCCAGGATGGTTTTAGAATCTAGTCGTATATAGGATTCGAATGCCATAGATGACCATCTGCCCAGGACCTTGATAGAAGAAGTCGGAATCCCACAGGCGGCTGCTGAAGTAGCAGCGCCGATCCGAAATGATTGCCCGATCTAAAGTTGGGAAGACTTGCCACAACTCTCCAGAGCTGCTGCAAGATGAGTCCTGAACCACTCTTTTGTTATGGGGAAGCCATTTGATAACATGAATAGGGGGGATAATTTGTGATGACCAGGGCGGGTTTGGAGGTATCTTACCATTGAAGTGAAGGGGCAAATATCTCCATTAGAACGTGAAATAGTAATGTTAATGCCTGTGCGTAGTGTGTCGGTCTTCGGATGTTTAAGGAAAATAGTAAAGTGATTCGGTGAGAAAGTAACATCTGTATGACTGAGGTAATTGTTTTCGGTTCCCTTAAGAGCACTAAGTGTATTAGCCCTGACTTAGAAACCTATAAGCTCCGCTTACTGTCCAAAATCAAACATTTTCTCACACAAAAACCCTAGTAATGGCTGTCCACGCTTTTGTTACGTCGCGTTTAGATTACTGCAATTCTCTATACGTATATCTAAGCGTCAAATTAAGCGTCTCCAGCTGGTTCAAAATGCTGCGGCCAGATTCCTTTTTAATGTCGTAAACACAAACACATTACTCCAGTTCTTAAATCGCTAAACTGGTTGCGGTCTGTCAGAGAGTACACTTTAAAATTCTCTTATTTGTCTATAAATCCCTACACAACATAGCCCCTGTCTACCTCTCTGAACTTCAGCTATACATCCCATCCAGAAGCCTACGATCCTGTGACCAATGGGTCAAACTTCAGGAGTCGTTAGTAAATTCACCTGGACGCATTAAGCCCTAGAAGGCAGTTAAACACGGCTTCTAGGAGATAACCCTAGCGCAGTAAGTAAACCAGTTCCTTTAGAATGGGAAAAAGCAATAGGAAGGCGTTAATCCATGATTTTTTGCGAATCTTTAGAATGACCTTTCAGTAGTAGCGTATGAGGCAGACGTATTTCGGGTGGGGCTCTTTGTAGAAACTACAAATGCGAAAATATACATTCAGAATACGTGCATACGGACTCATTGAATTGTAACAAATCCGAGAGTTGTCAAGGTTATGATTTGACCGCCTACTATTGTCGTAGGCTGGGCTTACAGGGTCATCACCATGGACAGCAACATGACCTTGACTCGCGAGAGTTTCAGGGCAGAGCGAGAGCAGAGTGTCGGTGAGAGCTGCATACGACACAGGTCAAAGTATCCTGATCGCCGAAGTAACGCACCAGTAACTGTGTCGATGATGGACCAGCCAGCCATGAGTTGAGCAATGAGACGAATGAAGCAGATTTAGTGGAACTTGAACTATGATATTCAGGGCCGTCCCTAGCATTTTGAGGCTCTAAACTGATTACAAAATGAGGTCCCCCATGATCTAATGCACACAACAAACTACATTTATTTATTTAGAAATAGATATTATTTAATAGAATGATCTTACTCGTTGTATAAATACCATGCACTGTGCTGTGTTTTACCTCTTCTGTTTTTCCTGTTTTCCCTGTAAAGCTGCTTTGAAACAATACACATTGTGAAAAGCGCTATATTTCCTGTAGCTCAGTGGTCAGAGCGTCGCTCCAGAAACGCTAACATCGTGGGTTCGAATCCAGGGAATGCACACTTACCCTATTCTTGATCCTCATCTTCTTTCCTCTTTCTCTTCTCTGCACCAGACTGATAGTGCCGAATTTCCATTTTTAATCTTAGCACAGTTTAAAGTTAACACACATAATGATTGACACTGACATAAATAGCATGTAAATTCAATTTAATTTAAGATATTTGTACAGATATTTAGGGCTGGACGATATGGCCAAAATTGTTGTTGAAATATTTTTTTCATTTGGACCTATTCGATATAATTTAAATAGATCATAAAAGAAAATAATTCTAGATGCCAGCAGTGTTCAAAGGTACAGGCCCGTGCCCTTACCTTGTGTAAACTTTAAATATAAGAATCATGGTACCAATAAAAGGGAAAATAATTTCTTTAAATGTGCATCAAATCATAATTCCATAACTTGATAATTTGCTTTGAAGCATCTTCATTATCTTCACTATATTGGGGAACAGGTACGCCATTTCTTGACACTTTTTTTCTTGATAGCCTACTTCTGATATTTATCTAAATGAATCTTTATTTATAAATGTCTAATTTTGTTTATGACTGTTTTTCCAGTTTTTTTTTTTTTCTGATAAAACCTGTATTTAAGACAAAATGAGATGATCTGGGCCCGTTTCAGAAAGCAGGGTAAGTGCAAACTCAGAGTAAGTCAACCCCAGAAAACGGAATACTCAGGGTTTTAGGTTTCAGAACGCGAGGTAGGTCAAACCCGCGACCGCGGAGTAAGTCAAGCCCATTTCAGAAATCGAGGTATCTTATACTCCGAGTGAGTAACCAGAGTAACATACTCCGTGAACCTAACCTGGTCGGGAGCAGGTTTTATTCCGCAAACCCAGGGTTTGTTACAATCTCCGCCCCCTTTTCGATGCGCGAGCGGTGTTAAAATTGCATACGTCATATGTTTATTGATTCGTGTTTCTAATCGCGCTCTATTTAGTCACACAGAACTTAAAATCTCATGTTCGTTTATTCAGGAACCCGTAGATGAGGAAGCTGCATTCATTCGCAGAGAATTACATTTATGTCGGGAGAGAATTGTGAGGCCCCGTTTGGACGTTTTATCTCAACATTTAAGGCCAGTTTAAGAATTATATTTAACATTTCCCAATCAGGCATCCTACTAGCAAGACCATTTTATTTCTTCAAACTTTCCTGAATGAATGATGTTATTGTATTTCTACGACGGTGTTTTAGTGCCACGTTAAAAATAAAATAAATTCAAGATTACGAGAATAAAGTCGAAATGTTACGAGAATAAAGTCGAAATGTTACGAGAATAAAGTCGAAATGTTACGAGATTAAAGTCGAAATGTTACGAGAATAAACTCGTCGTAATACGTATTTTATTGTCGTGAAAGTTGTAGTTTAAGAGTTGAATTATGTTTACGCTCGTCATCTGAACCAGTGAGTTAATTCGTAGTTCATGTCAGATTTTTTCTTCTGAATAAATTCAGTTTCCTACATTACCGCTGCAGTGTCATTTTACTAATTATAACTCCGCGATGATGCGACTAAAGACAAATAATTTCCTTATTGCTAAATCCTAATCTAAAGTAGGATTCAACAAAATCCTCCACAGCCATTGTTGATAGCAATTCTGTGATTTTTCTCAAAATATTACGAGTTTATTCTAGTAACATTTCGACTTTGTATTTCGACTTAATTCTCGTAACATTTCGACTTTATTCTCGTAACATTTCGACTTTATTCTCGAAATCTTTTTTTTTTTTTCAAGCCGTCGTATATTTCATATTCAGCTGCTGCCAATATATTTTTATTGCAAAAGGATAGCACCTACATGAGAGCGAGAGAGTTAAATATAATTCGCATTTTCACATTTTCAACAAAATAAATATAAAAGTGATTGACAGATAAAATAGCGCATTAACACGTGATGCACTTTTCTCCCACGCCAACTTTGTTTCTTTTGCTCTTTTTTTCTTAATATGTGCTCATATTCACTGTACACTTGTAACTGTAGGCTACCTTCAATTCGATTGGCAAGAAAGGAACAGAGCGCTTTTTGTCACGTGCCGTTGCCATGGTGAATCGTGCTATCTTCACTCAATTGATGATGGCTTTTCATCGCTATGCTGCACGCGCGTAACCTAGAGTGAACTTACTCAGGGTTGATTGAACTAACTCAAATCAGCTGTTCTGAAACTGAAAACTCAGAGTAGAGATTCTCTGAGTAAATCAACTCAGAGTTCAGATTTTAACTCCGTGTTGTTTGAACTTCCTTATTGAAACGGGCCCCTGTATAACTTGTGTTCCATTGCTGTTGCAAACACCATGAACACAATGGCATTTAATTCTAAAACTTTAAGTCAAGGTTTATTCACAAAAGCTTTGTATGAATGGAGACTTCAAATGGACAGGGGTCACTGTACAAAAAGCACAGCGACACTCATCATGTCTACAATGCATGTACAATTCAATTTTACTTTTGACACAGGATGGGCCACATTTAACTGTTTTTATTGTGTTTGAAACATGTCAGACTAGTAATTGCTAATCAATGAATAGATTATGATGCAGCAGAAAGGAAACCTAAGGTTAATGTTTGTTTGCGTTGCTTTTACAAGCATTAGTAAGTTGCAGATCTGTTTTGTAAATGAATAAATTAACAAAAATGTTCAATGTTAAACTTAAACTATACATTTATATTGGGGCATGACAGAGTGCCGTTCTACTGTATATAATACCCGTAGTCGCTGCTGCGGAGCAGAGCAAGTGCTCAGACAGGACATGTAATGTGTATTGAAATGTGTTAAACATTATATCAGCTTAACATAAATTAATTCTATTGCGATAGATATTGTTAAGCCCCAATGACAAGTATTAATTACAGATTTTGTTATGTTTTTGTTTTTATTTCTAGGTTGGTGCTATTGATGTTCGAGTTGTTGACGTGGCTATTGCAACTCAAATGTTGGACATTAAATGTTTCTCTGTTGAAATGCAGAAATGCCAAGTGGAAGATCTGATGGGATAGATTTCATTTCAGTTGTGGGACAAGCAAATTGGGATGTTTGTGCGTGATCTTATCAGGAATACTGCAGCAACACAGCAACACAGACTCCAAATTTGCATCCCAAAATGTTTCAAAATGACAATCAAAGAGTATATTGACTTGGTTAACAAATATCTAATACAATTATTACACTTACAAAAGGGTTTTTGATGTGCTCAATGAGATTTTGTGTGATTTATATTAAAATTTCAGCAGATAACAGCGATATATTATTTTGCTTTCATGTGACCGTTTCAGAAAGACCGGCAAAACAACAAGCCAGACAGTCAGCGCAGACTGAACAACTGACCCAGGAAATCAATTTTTACTTTGGAATATGAATCTACGCTTTCTAAAATAGTTGTGTGTGATAAAACATCACATAAACATTGTTCCAAAACGATTCAGAGCAAATAAGTGAACTATTAAGGTTTGAGGTTACATTTTAAAAGAGTAAAGCGTTACCATCTAGACAGCCAAAACGTACTCGTTTTACCATTTAGAAAAAAAAGAACTTATACTAATTACTACAATAATTATTGGTCAAATTATGTTTACACGTGCTCACCAAAAAGATTTCGCGTGGATCAATTTAACTGTTTCAGATAGACCGCCAAAACAACAAGCCTGCCCGCACACGCAATGCAACGCCCTGAGCACCGATTGGACACGTCAAGTTAGTAAAAAAGGACAAGATTTTAAGTTATAAAAATATTCCTATTCAAAATAAAACTTTTCTATTATATTCAATGTCGTAAACTGAGTGGACAACTAAAAGGCCGAAAATCTGATGCAACGTCATTAATTGAAGCACAAGCACAACTTAATATAAATTTGGCATCAAATAGACTTCTGCAGCACAACAGACTGCTAAATCTTGTCCCAGAACGTTCCAAAACCAAGCAAATTCGTGCACTTTTAATGTCTATGGTTATATATCAAAACGGTAAAACATTACAAATTACAAAGCCAACAGGTACAGGTTTTAACGACATGAAAAAAACCAAACGGGTTAAAACACAAACGCGTATTAAATTAACCAAGACAATTATTACACTTTTACCTTATTCGTCCCCTCCAGAGAGATAGATCAATTTTTAATTTCAGCAGTTAACAGCGGCATATCATTTTTCTTCACTGTGACTGTACCAGAAGGACCGCCAAATTAAAAAGCCTGCCCGCGCACACCATGCAACGTCCTGAGCACTGATTTGACGCGTCAAAAGTCATTAACAGAAAGACAAGAGATTACATTTTAGAATTATTCCTGACTTTGTCATACTGACTTATATGCACTTTTATAACGTGCTTTGTTTTTCACATTTCAGTGAGCCTAACATGCAGTGGAAGAGTCATGCGAGGAAGCTGATGGCAGAGAAGGGACTGTATCAGAAACATTCCCTGGATCATCCGCTCCTGAAGAAAGACCTCCAGAATGAACATTTCAAACTGGAGGTGAGAATATCATTTGAACGTGTTTCTTTTAAACATTGCAAAAAGTCTCATCTGTGTGGTAATGTTAAATGCTTTTCTTTCTCTTCAGGTAGAAAATGTCTCCATATTTCTACACTACATAGACTCACAACAGCCGTCTCTCCCATTGCCGTCATGCGTTCGCTCCCGGGCCTAAGAGGTAAACACATAACAAACTTTAGTTCTGTCCTGATCCACCCATCTGTCTAGTTCGAACCATTAGGCTCTATAGGCAGTGCGTCCCGGGATGAACAAATCTCCTCGCGCCACGGCCCCCCCCCTGCCAAAGAGAGGGGGTTCCCGGGCCAAGCCGCCCAAGGGAGTCACACTACTCTAGTGGGAACCCAGTTAACGGTACCTCGCTCACTCCCATCGTCTGGGAAATTCTTGCTTTATGGGGGCTGTAATAATGAACCTTGTCCTTTGCCGCACCACAAAGTGAGTTCGAGTCAAACTCGAAACACACCGTGGCATCAATGACCAGGGCTTCCGAACCTCGGACGAGCACCAAGTCCAACTGCCGCGACTCCCCGGAGGCAGTCACGAACGGCCATTCTCGATGGACCTCCCATCCAAGGCCTTCCACCTTGGTCGCCAGGTGCCTCAGTATCCGCATTGATTGCACCCCGGACACTGTCCCAGGATGTGAACATAGTCTTCACTAGGCTGTTGTCTTGGGCCTGCCTCGGAGTACAGACTCAGCCGTTGGGTATACATTTGCTCTCACCTGCAATGAAGCAGCGCTATGTGAAGCCTTTATTTTTTTATTTCAGCCAGCTGTCAAATTCTTCAGCCAGCTGACCTGTGTAGCCGGCAATCCCCTTCCCCTGGACCGGAAGTTCTGTCCATCTTCGGAATTCATTGGTCTTCCATTAACACGGCCACGGGCAGGCGGGTGTCAGTGGGCAGGGCTCGTCTCCGTTTGCGTTCCACAGTCCCAACTGTGGAATCTCATCTTCGCACCCCCCTGCCCTCTGCCATAGTCGCCTGAAGTGATCTTTTGCCCAGTCGCTGGTGGCCAATGCTTCTACCACGTCATTCGAGGAAACAGACAACCGTAACCAACATCTCGCCTGATCTGACTGGGCTTCTCTATCCCGGTTCCTTGCATACAGTAGCCCATCGCAAGTTGATCGCATGCCGCTTCAGCAGGGTCACTTTCGGGGATGGTTGAGCTGTACAATCCCAACCTAAGGATTGCATTGTGCCCCGAGGTACTTGAATGAGTCCTCGAGGCCTGAGAGTTGTAGGGCCGTATCCCCCAGAACCCATGGGGGACAGTCATTGATCGCGTAGGAACCACCACAAGGCCGGATGAGGAAGCCAAAGCATTTCCTTCGATTGACTCTCAAACCAGTGTCCCGACAAAAGGAATCCAATACCGCTAGATGTTTCGCCATTCCCTTCCAGGATCCACTTACCAGCACGAGGTCATCGGCGAACGCCAGACTCGACACCGAATGACCTGCGAAACGATACCCGTTACCACCTTGTTCGACTTTATGGATGAGAGGATCCATAGCCAGGTTGAAGAGCAGAGGAGACAGTGGGTCTCCCCACACACCCACCCTCAATGCGGTGGTCGGAGTCTCACCTCTTACGATCTTGACCCGCGTCACGCTGCCCGTGTATAGTTGTTGGACCAACTTTACCATGTGCAGGTCCACCTTGATCAACCCAATAGCAACCAGAAGGTGAGTCGAACGCCTGAGCGAAGTCGATCGATACTACTGCGAGTGGGCTGCTGCACTCGGATTTGCAGTGTCGGATTACGCCCCGGAGGACCTCGATGTTCTCTGAACACCCGGGAGTGGGACGGAACCCCCTTTGACTAGGGTGGAGCGGGCAAGTAAGAGACAGCCGCTTCGACAGAATCCTAGTAAACACCCGTCGGCCTCCAATTGTCGATCTCCATGGTCCGCCTTGGGTCTGCCGACTTGAGTAGTAGTATCGTTCGACAACTAGTCAAGCGGGTAGGTACGACTCCGGTGATCCACCACATGTTGAACATGCGTGTGAGGGTCTCACTCTCTGGGTCCCATTCGAGGATGTCCTGCTTCTTTACGCCATCGCGACCAGAGGCGGTGTCTTTCTTCACCTGTTGAAGGCTACCCAACACCTCCCCTTCCAAGATGAGCCCAGCCAGGAGTTCGTTGTTGGCCAGTTCCCCCGCCCTGAATTGACCCAACCCCCGGAAGACTGGCTGATCTTCCCATTTCCTCTTGTATGCTTGGTATATACAATGCGGGGAGATCGGACATCGCCTAAACACCGTTCCATCCAAGATCTCCTCCACCAAGCGGGTCGGGTCAGTACCGTATAAGTGTTGGCACCTGCGGAAGACTTCCCTCCGAAGCTCGCTTTTACGTCGCCTACGCAGGACACTTCGGGGAACATGCTGTCTCTTGTGGCGAGAGACTTCTGAGCTCTCTCTAGCTTCCTGGGTCAACCCCAGGAGCATTTGGGAGGTTGCTGCGGTGACCAGTGCAGGAATCTGGTCACTGCCTTCCAACCAGGCTTTTAGGACTGGTATGTGTTCCGCGCCATCGGCCTCAGCCTCGCTGACCATTTCACGAACGAGCTCTTTGAAGTGATCTCCGAGCCTGCTCTCTGGCAAGTGGGTTATCGAAAGAGGGACCGATGAACTCGCAACAGGCTCAAGTATTATCACGGTAATCCAAGCACTTGAGAGCATTTCTTCTTGACCCATATAGCCTTTTAAAGGGCCATAGCAGATTTCAGTTCCGGCTGAGTTTCGCGCCTGCTGCCTTCCTTGGATGTGGTAGCCGTTTCTCAGGCTCCCTCTCCGGAATCGAACCCCGATTCCCTGTCACCTGTGGTCACAATGGTGTTCACCATGGAAACAATTTAGAGGCTCCTGGGACACATGGCGTCCTCGACGGGTTTAATAGCCCTCGGGTTGATGCACATGCGACCGCTTCAACACTGGCTACACAGTCGAGTTCCATAGCACACCGGCAGCAGGCAAGTGGTTATGAGGCCCTTCTGCCGACACACTCTAACCCCTTGTTCTTCCATTACCTTTCTCCGAGCGGGGGTTCCCTTTGGGCAGGTTACGAGGCACGTTGTGTTGACGACGGACGTCTCACTGCAGGGGTGGGGTGCAGTGTGCAACGGGCACGCAGTAGCGTAGCGCTGGATGGGCCCCTGTCCGCGCTGGCATATCAATTGCCTAGAGTTGTGGGCTGTGCTGCTTGCGCTGAGAAGGCTACGGCCTCTAGTACAGGGCCAGCACGTGCTGGTCCGCCTGGACAGCACGACACCCGTAGCGTATATCAATCGCCAAGGTGGCGTATACTCACGGCAGCTAACACGACTTGCCTGACGCCTCCTCCTGTGGAGTCAGCAGGTGATCCGCTCCTGCGGGCCACACACATCCAAGGCAAACTGAACCAGACAGCAGAGGCGCTCCGAGTGGCGACTCCACCCCCGCGCAGTCCAGCTCATTTGGGTGCTGTTCGGACAGGCACAGGTAGACCTCTTTGGCTCTCACGACACCACCCATTGTCACACACAACACTCCCTGTCCGAGGCCCCCCACGGCACGGATGCCCTTGCGCACAG
The DNA here is from genome assembly GCF_015846415.1 of Triplophysa dalaica. Taxonomy (NCBI): domain Eukaryota; kingdom Metazoa; phylum Chordata; class Actinopteri; order Cypriniformes; family Nemacheilidae; genus Triplophysa; species Triplophysa dalaica. The sequence goes on along the minus strand of NW_026622639.1, from coordinate 987 downwards.
CTGACCGTGGGATGGGCGTTCCCCCCAGGAGCCTCCTTGCACAGACACTGTGCAAGGTCAGGGAAGAGGAGCCCCAAAGTGTTGTGGGTAACACCGCACTGGTCCAACCCCTTGGCTCTAGAGTTGATGCTCTGGACATCGACTCCCCCTGAACCATTCCCCTGACAGAGGACCTTCTCTCTCAGGGGAAGGATACGTTCTGGCATCCCAGATCAGACCTCTGGAACACCCATGTCTGGTCTCTAGACGGGACGAGAAGATCCTGAGTTGGCTACTCCCCATTTACGGCAGAGACCATCACCCAGGCTAGGGCCCCATCTACTAGGCGGTTACACGCCTCTAGACGGCGCCTCTTCTCGTACCCCTAATGGAGGGAACGAGACGTTGTGTCCCTGATGCCACAAACACGTATCGTATTCTGATGCAGTCGTTAGAGGCACTCAAGCTCTTCAAAACAAGAGGTAAATGAATGCTGCCCCTGGCTTCCTTTTATACCGGACATCCGGGGCCGGAGACCGGCATGCAAATTTCATTCGCCAAATTTCATTGGCCTTTCTTATAGTAGTCAGAGTTGATTGGTTCTCAAGGGCAAGAGACCGACAGAATGGGAACGGGTTTTTGCAGGAAGAACACTTTTACTTTGAAATCATTATCTCACAATTGTACCGTAATGCCTAACTACATGCACAACAAAATCGTGTGAGGGCTGACTTGACCGTCGTTTTCAAAGTGGAGGCTGGCCTGACCGTGTCTGTGGTGATACAGGCAGGGGCGCAGATGGCACTGGGGACGGGTGGGACATGAACCACCCAGATTCTGATCTGTCCCCCTCACTCTCCCTACGACAAACATTGATAACGTTAAATCTGAGAATAATCCGGGTTTCCGCCATTTACATTAGCCCTTAGTAGAGCCGCTCCTTAATTATTTGACCGTCACTGGTTCAGAATCGGGTCGGGGCTGACATACAATAATAATCTACTGTCA